>NC_045957.1:121876410-122035112 GCF_010909765.2 Amblyraja radiata | reverse complement strand
GGGAGGCCGGTTCTCTGGATACTTTCAGGAGAGAGCTAGATAGGGCTCTTGAAGATAGCGGAGTCAGGGGATATGGGGAGAAGGCAGGAACGGGCTACTGATTGTGGATGATCAGCCATGATCAATAGACAATAGATAATAGGTGCAGGATTAGGCCATTCGAATCAGCATCGCCATTCAATGTGATCATGGCTGATCACATTGAATGGCAGTGCTGGCTCAAAGGACCGAATGGCCTACTGCACCTATTGTCTATTGTCCGGTAACACATTTAACCCAGTTATTAACAGTGTGGTCGAACCTTTCTACAATTTAACATAGAACATAGAACAGTACAAGACAGGAACAGGCCCTTCGGTCCACGATGTTTGTGCTGAACAAGATGCCAAGTTAAACTGTAGGCATCTGCCTGAACAGGATCCATATCCCTCTATTCTCTGCACCTCTATGCTCACGGTCATAAGTTCTCAGAGCAAAATTAGGCCATTCAGCCCTTCGAGTCTACTCCGCCATTCAATCATGGCTGATCTATCTCTCCCTCCCAACCCCATTCTCCTGCCTTCTCCCCATAACCCCTGACACCCGCGCTAATCAAGAATCTGTCTCTGCCTTAAAAATATCCACTGACTTGGCCTCCACGGCCTTCTGTGGCAATGAGTTCCACAGATTCACCACCCCCTGACTAAAGAAATTCCTCCTCATCTCCTTCCGAAAGGAACGTCCTTTAATTCTGAGGTTGTGCCCTCTAGTCCTAGACTCTCCCATTAGTGGAAACATCCTCTCCACATCCACTCTATCTAGGCGTTTCACTATTCGGTATGTTTCAGTGATGTCCCACTTCTAAACTCCAGCGAGTACAGGCCCTGTGCCGACAAACGCTTATCATATGTTAACTCACTCATTCCTGGGATCATTCTAGTAAGCCTCCTCTGGCCCCTCTCCAGAGTCAGCACATCCTTCCTCAGATATGGGGCCCAAAATTGTTCACAATACTCCAAATGTGGGCTGACACAGAGCCCCAGCATTACATCCCTGT
Organism: Amblyraja radiata; assembly: GCF_010909765.2. Classification (NCBI taxonomy): domain Eukaryota; kingdom Metazoa; phylum Chordata; class Chondrichthyes; order Rajiformes; family Rajidae; genus Amblyraja; species Amblyraja radiata. Next base: position 122,034,076 of record NC_045957.1, on the reverse strand, counting down.
TTTTCTATTCTAGTCCTCTCAAAACGAATGCTAACATTGCGTTTGCCTTCCTTACTACCGATTCAGTGCCGTTTAAAGTATCAGTATTATCCGGGCCTTTCACTATTCAGTAAGATTTAAAGATTCCCCCTCATCCTTCTAAACCTGAATGTAACTGTTTAACTTTAATCAGAAAGATTCACTGAATTTCAGATAGCAGCAAAATTATCAAAATCTAAATCGGCATGGTGGCGCAGCGGTAGAGTTGCTGCCTTACGGCACGAGGGACCCGGGTTCAATCCTGGCTACGGGCGCTGTCTGTACGTTCTCCCCGTGACCTGCGTGAGTTTTCTCAGAGATCTTCGTTTTCCTCCCACACGCCAAAGACGTGCAGGTTTGTTGGTTAATTGGCTTGGTGTAAATGTAAAATTGCCCCTAGTGTGTGTAGGATAGTGTTAGTGTGCGGGGATCGCTAGTCGATGTGGACTCAGTGGGCCAAAGGGCCTGTTTCCACACTGTATCTCTAAACTAAACTCCAAAGACGTACAGATTTGTAGGTTAATTGGCTTGGTGTAAATGCAAAATTGTCCCGATTGTGTGCGGGGATAGCTGGTCGGCACGGTCTCGGTGGGCCGAAGGGCCTGTTTCCGTGCTGTATTCCTAAAGTAAACTAAAATAAAGCCTCAGCATTATCCTGGCTTTTCACACGATCCAGGCCTTATACTATTGTTTTTATCCGATTACCCCTTCATCCTTCTAAACCTGAGGGTGTGCAGCGTAGGTTCACCAGGTTAATTCCCGGGATGGCGGGACTGACAAATGATGAAAGAATGGATCAACTCAGCTTATATTCACTGGAATTTAGAAGGATGAGAGGGTATCTTATAGAAACATATAAAATTCTTAAGGGCTAGATGCAAGAAAAATGTTCCCGATGTCGGGGGAGTCCAGAACCAGTGATCACAGTTCAAGAATAAGGTGTAGGCCATTTAAGACTGAGACGAGGAAAGACTTCTTCACCTAGAGAGTTGTGAATCTGTGGAATTTTCTGCCACAAATGGCAGTGGAGGATAATTGATTGAAAGTGTTCAAGGGAGAGTTGGATATGGCTCTTAGGGCTAAGGGAATCAAGGGATATGGGGAGAAAGTAGGAACGGGAAAACTCCTGCACCTGTTTTCAATGTTTTTACCTGACGTTAAACCATTAAACAATAGACAATAGGTGCAGGAGTAGACCATTTGGCCCTTCAAGCCAGCACCACCATTTAATGTGATCATGGCTGATCATCCCCAATCAGTACCCCGTTCCTGCCTTCTCCCCATATCCCCTGACTCCGCTATTTTTAAGAGCCCTATCTAGCTCTCTCTTGGAAGCATCCAGAGAACCTGCCTCCACCGCCCTCTGAGGCAGAGAATTTCAGACTCACCACTCCCTGTGAGAAAAAGTGTTTCCTCGTCTCCGTTCTAAATGGCTTACTCCTTATTTTTAAACTGTGGCCCCTGGTTCTGGACTCCCCCAACATCAGGAACATGTTTCCTGCCTGTAGCGTGTCCAAGTCCTTATCAATCTTATATGTTTCAATGAGATAACCTCTCATCCTTCTAAACTCCAGAGTGTACAAGCCCAGCTGCTCCATCCGCTCAGCATATGACAGTCCCGCTATCCCAGGAATTAACCTTGTAAACCTACGCTGCACTCCCTCAATAGCAAGAATGTCCTTCCTCAAATCAGGGGACCAAAACTGCACACAATATTAATAAGAGAGATTCACTGCATTTCAGATAGCAGTGTAATGAGAAGAATGTAATGCTGTCTGTTCTGCCAGCAGCAGTTGTTATTCAGCCCCGGGCTGGCTTCAGAGCTGGGAATGATGCAACACATGGAATGTTGGACAAAGTGTTGGACGGAGAGACGATCCAGGGTGTAAACAAGGCCCCAAAACTGCTGCTGAAGCCAGCTGGACATCTCACCAGCCCTGCTTCTGTATTCACAGCTTCCAGCTACTAATGGAGGCCACAGGCGGCAGTGGAGGCCAATTCACTGGATGTTTTCAATAGACAATAGGTGCAGGAATAGGCCATTCGACCCAGCACCGCCATTCAATGTGATCATGGCTGATCATCCCCAATCAGTACCCCGTGCCTGCCTTCTCCCCATATCCCCTGACTCCGCTATTTTTAAGAGCCCTATCTAGCTCTCTCTTGAAAGCATCCAGAGAACCTGACTCCACCGCCCTCTGAGGCAGAGAATTCTACAGACTAACCACTCTCTGTGCGAAAAAGTGTTTCCTCGTCTCGGTTCTAAATGGCTTACTCCTTATTCTTAAACTGTGGCCCCTGGTTCTGGACTCCCCCAACATCGGGAACATGTTTTCTGCCTCTAGCGTGTCCAAGCCCTTAACAATCTTATATGTTTCAAGAGAGAGTAAGATAGAGCTCTTAGGGCTAATGGAATCAGGGGATATGGGGGCAAAAGCAGGAACGTGGTACTGATTGTGGATGGTCATCAGCCATAATCATATTGAATTGCAGTCCTAGCTTGAAGGGCCGAATGGCCTACTTTCTGTTTCTAGAGGGTCTGAGCTATAGGGAGAGGTTGAGTAGCCTGGGACATTATTCTTTGGAGCGCAGGAGGATGAGGGGTGATCTTATAGGTGTATAACATCATGAGAGGAATAGATCGAGTAGATGCACAGAGTCTCTTGCCTCGAGTAAGGGAATCGAAGAACAGAGGACATGGATTTAAGTTGAAAGGGGGAACGATTTAATAGGAATCTGAGGGGTAACGTTTTCACACAAAGGGTGGTGGGTGTATGGAAGGACCGAATGGCCTACGCCTGTACCTATTTTCTGTTTCTAATATGTTACTAAAAGATGGCGGTGGCAGACTGTTGTTCACTCAAACAAACTTGTTTGCAAGTACATTTATAATTGACAACACAGCTGGATAGAGGTTAAGAAGGCACGTCTGGTATGCTTACCATATAGCGTTCTACCAATAGGTGGTAGCCAGCGCAATATTCTTCGCTGCCGTGTACCGGGGCAGAAGGGCGAAGGCTGCGGACTCCGACAGGATCAACAAACTCATCAGGAAGGCCGGTTCCGTCCTGGGGGCGGAGTTGGAGTTTGATTCACCGGAGTTGGTCTTGGAGGAGACGATGCTCCTCAAACTGCGGAGCATCCTGGACAATACTAGCTCACCCCCTACATGACACACTGGTCAACCTGAGGAGCACCTTCAGCAACAGACTGGTCCCACCAAGATGGAGCACAGAACGCCACAGGAGATCCTTCTTCCCTGTGGTTATCAAACTGTACAACTCCTCCCCTTTCTGTCGTGGGGTAGACTGACTACCCTTCATCCCCCCCCCCCCCCCCCCCCCCCCCCCACCCAATCTTTGCACTGGTCACTTTAATTACATGATTCATGTATTTTGTGTTTCATGACTGTTGGCAGATCAACTTCCCTCCTGGGATGAATAAAGTTCTATCGTATCGTATCGTACCTTCATGGGCCAGAGCGTTGAATATATTTCTGTCCTGGGCCTCCTCCATTGTCAGAGTGAGGCCACGCGCAAGTTGGAAGAACAGCACCTCATATTTCGCTCGGGCAGCTTACACCTCAACGATTAGTTTATTATTGTCATATTTACCACAGTGCAGTGAAAAGCTTTACTGTTGCAAGCTATCCAGGCCTTCAGTCCCCCTGTCCACTGAGTCCACGTCGACCAGCGATCACCCCGCACATTAGCACTATCATAAGATCACATATCCGGAAGTGGTGGCGCTGCCTTGCAGCTGCGGCTCGCCTGCAGTCCGTTTGTCTTTTCTGTTTTTTGTTTTCTTTTGTCCCGTTTTTAGTTTATTTCGGTTTATTTAGTTGTGTATGTGTGGGGGGGTGGGTGTAACATGTTTTTTGACTCTTCCTTCGGGGGGGGATGCGACCTTTCCTGATGTATCCCCCGTCTCCGTGTCCGTCTGCGCTGAGGCCTATCTCGGATCTGGCGGCCTCCAACTGCGACCGACCTCGAGGCTGCGGAGGCAGAGCCAGGACTTACCAACGCGAGGCTGGCCGACTTCGGGGCTGTGGTTGCTGTGCAACCCAACTTCCGACCCGACTTTGGAGCCTTGGAGGTTCGGCCGCGGGCCAGTGGACGACATCATCGGGAGCTCGGGTTCTGTTTTCCGGATCTCCCGCAACTACAGCTGCGTCCGCTGGACTGGAGGGCGGCAGCTTTGGCAGCTTCGACCGCCCCGGGCCGCGGAGTTTGAACCGGCCCGTTTGCGGAGCACGGGTTCAGCCGCGGGACTTACCTACCATCACCCGGCGGGGTCATAACATCGGAGGCTTGGATTGCCTCAGCGCAGAGGGAGAGCAAGGAGGGAAGAGACAATGACTTTGGGACTTTAAACTGTGTTGAGTGTTTGTTATTTATTCTATGTTATGACTGCAGGCTAAACCATTTCGTTGCACTGAAAAGTGCAATGACAATAGAAACATAGAAACATAGAAATTAGGTGCAGGAGTAGGCCATTCGGCCCTTCGAGCCTGCACCGCCATTCAATATGATCATGGCTGATCATCCAACTCAGTATCTCGTACCTGCCTTCTCTCCATACCCTCTGATCCCCTTAGCCACAAGGGCCACATCTAACTCCCTCTTAAATATAGCCAATGAACTGGCCTCGACTACCCTCTGTGGCAGGGAGTTCCAGAGATTCACCACTCTGTGTGAAAAAAGTTCTTCTCATCTCGGTTTTAAAGGATTTCCCCCTTATCCTTAAGCTGTGACCCCTTGTCCTGGACTTCCCCAACATCGGGAGCAATCTTCCTGCATCTAGCCTGTCCAACCCCTTAAGAATTTTGTAAGTTTCTATAAGATCCCCTCTCAATCTCCTAAATTCTAGAGAGTATAAACCAAGTCTATCCAGTCTTTCTTCATAAGACAGTCCTGACATCCCAGGAATCAGTCTGGTGAACCTTCTCTGCACTCCCTCTATGGCAATAATGTCCTTCCTCAGATTTGGAGACCAAAACTCAACGCAATACTCCAGGTGTGGTCTCACCAAGACCCTGTACAACTGCAGTAGAACCTCCCTGTAAATCAATAAATTGATTCAAATCAAAAAAATCAAATAAGTGACAGGAGCAAAATCTTTGTCTTAAAAATCCACTGACTTGGCCTCCACAGCCGTCTGTGGCAAAGAATCCCACAGATTCACCACCCTCTGACTAAATAAATTCATCCTCACCTCCTCCCTAAAAGAAAATCCTTTAATTCTGGGGCTATGACCTCTAGTCCCAGACTCTCCCATTAGTGGAAACATCCTCTTCACATCCACTCAATTTAAGCCTTTCACTATTCTGTAGGTTTCAATGAGGTCCCCCCCTTCATTCTTCTAAACCCCAGCGAGTACAGGCCCAGTGCTGACAAACGCTCATCATAGGTTAACCCACTAATTCCTGGGATCATACTTTTAAATCTCTTCTGGACCCTCTCTAGAGCCGGCACATCCTTCCTCAGACGCACGGTGGCGCAGCAGTAGAGTTGCTGCCTTACAGCGCTTGCCGCGCCAGAGATCTAGGTTCGATCCTGACTACGGGTGCTGTCTGTACGGAGTTTGTACGTTCTCCACGTGACCACGTGGGTTTTCTCCAAGATCTTCAGTTTCCTCCCACACTCCAAAGACGTGCAGGTATATAGGTTAATCGGCTCGTATACTTGGTAAAAGTGTGACTTGTCCTTAGTGTGTGTAAGCTTGTGTTAATGTGCTGGTCGACGCGGACTAGGTGGGCCGAAGGGCCTGTTTTCGCACTGTATCTCTAAACTAAACTAAAACCTACAGATATGGTGCACAAAATTACTCACAATATTCCAAATGCGGCATGACCAGCGCCTTATAGAGCCTCAGCATTACATCCCTGTTTTTGTATACAAGTCCTCTCGAAATAAATGCTAGCATTGAGTTTGCTTTCTTCACGACCAATTAGACTTGCAGATTAACTTTGGGAATCCTGCACCAGCGCTCCAAAGTCCCTTTGCTCCTCCGATTTCTGGAATCTCTCCCCATTTAGAAAATAGTCTACGCCTTTTTTCCAACTACCACAATGCATGACTCCACACTTTGCTACACTATATTCCATCTGCCACTTCTCTGCCCACTCTCCCAACCTGTCCAAGTCCTTCTGCAGCGTCCATGTTTTCTCTGCACTACCTGCCCCTCCACCAGTTTTCGTAACATCCGCAAACTCGGCCACAAAGCCTTCGATCCCCTCGTCCAAATCATTAATATACAACATGAAGAGTAGCGGCCCCAGCACCGAGCCCTGCGGAACTCCGCTAGTCACCGGCAGCCAATCTGAAAAGGCCCCCTTTATTGCCACTCTTTGCCTTCTGCCGTCAATCCCTGCTATACCACAGACCAGGGACAATTTACAGAAGCCAATTAGCCTGCAAACCTGTATGTCTTTGCAGTGTGGCGCCGTAAGGCAGCAACATTACCGTTCGGTACCTCGTGACAATAAACTACACTAAACTAAACTGTGGACGGTGTGTATAGTTCATAAGTTCTCAAGTTCAATCAGAGGGCGGTGGAGGCAGGTTCTCTGGATACTTTCAAGAGAGAGCTAGATAGAGTTAAAGATAGTGGAGTCAGGGGATATTGGGAGCAGGCAGGAACGGGGTACTGATTGGGGATGATCAGCCATGATCACATTGAATGGCGGTGCTGGCTCGAAGGGCCAAATGGCCTACTCCTGCATCTATTGTCTATTGTCTATTGAATGGGTGACGTTTCGGGTCGAGACCCTGTGGACAAAGTAAACAGCTCGATTGTAATCATGTATCGGCACCAAATGCTGGAGTAACTCAGTGGGGCAGGCAGCATGAGATGAGACGGACTGCAGGAGGCCAGGAGATGTGACTGCAGCTTCGGCTGTGAAGCTCTCGTCTGTCGTGAGCTGGCCGTGTCGCTCCTCGCCGACTCTCCCGGCTCCTACTGGTGTTTGCGCAGGTGCTTGTGCAGCAGCTGCTTGTCCGCGGAGGAGTAGTCGCAGGAGCCGCAGCCGAATCTCTCGCCCGTGTGATGCCGGCGCACGTGGAGGTCCAGGCTCTTCTTCTGGATGCTGCGACACACAGGAGGGAAATCAAACGCAACCGATTAGTGCGCAGGTACTGGCACACTATACACCTGGAGGGTCACTCACCTTTGGAGAGTGGAGAAGAATGGAACAGAATGAGAAGAATGAGGAAGGACATTCTTGCTATTGAGGGAGGGCAGCGTAGGTTTACAAGGTTAATTCCCAGGATGGCAGGACTGTCAAATGCTGAGAGAATGGAACAGTCGAGTCACTAGGGCAGTACCGCCGGTTTTCCGGCACCCTTGGTTCCAGAGCCTCTCTGGATTATCCATTTTGCCGGAGCGACAGAGGTCACGGCCTCCGAGAAGAGTCACAAGTTCACAAGTTATAGGAGTAGAATTAGGCCATTCGGCCCATCGAGCCCACTCCGCCATTCAATCGTGGCTGATCTCTGCCTCCTAATCCCATCCCCATAACCCTTGACGCCCGAACTAATCAAGAATTTGTCTATCCCTGCCTTAAAAATATCCACTGACTTGGCCTCCACAGCCGTCTGTGGCAATGAGTTCCACAGATTAACTGCCCTCTGACTAAAGAAGTTCCTCCTCACCTCCTTTCTAAAAGTGCATCCTTTAATTCTGAGGCTGTGACCTCTGGTCCTAGACTCTCCCACTAATGGAAACACCCTCTCCACATCCACTCTATCCAGGCCTTTCATTATTCTGTAAGTTTCAATGAGATCCCCCCTCAACCTTCTAAACCAGCGAGTACTGGCCCAGTGCCATCAAACGCTCATTATATGCTAACCCACTAATTCCTGGGAATTTTCTTGGAAACCTCCTCTGGACCTTCTCCAGAGCCAGCACATCCTTCCTCAGATATGGGGCCCAGATTTGTTCACAGTAATCCAAATGTGGCCTGACAAGAACCTCGGCATTACATCTCTGTTTTTGTATTCCAGTCCTCTTGATATAAATAGAGGTCCTTCTGCAGTTGTACAGGGCCCTAGTGAGACCATACCTGGAGTATTGTGTGCAGTTTTGGTCTCCAATTTGAGGAAGGATATTCTTGCTATTGAGGGAGTGCAGCGTAGGTTTACAAGGTTAATTCCAGGGATGGTGGGACTGTCATATGCTGAGAGAATGGAGCAGCTGGGCTTGTACACTCTGGAATTTAGAAGGATGAGAGGGATCTTATTGAAACATATAAGATTATTAAGGATTTGGACAGGCTAGAGGCAGGAAACATGTTCCCGATGTTGGGGGAGTCCAAACCAGGGGTCACAGTTTAAGAATAAGGGGCAAGCCATTTAGAACAGAGATGAGGAAACACTTTTTCACACAGAGTTGTGAGTCTGTGGAATTCTCTGCCTCAGAGGGCGGTGGAGGCCGACTCTCTGGATACTTTCAAGAGAGAGCTAGTTAGGGCTCTTAAAGATAGCGGAGTCAGGGGATATGGGGAGAAGGCAGGAACGGGGTACTGATTGGGGATGAGCTAGTTAGGGCTCTTAAAGATAGCGGAGTCAGGGGATATGGGGAGCAGGCAGGAACGGGGTACTGATTGTGGATGATCAGCCATGATCATATTGAATGGCGGTGCTGGCTTGAAGGGCCGAATGGCCTAATCCTGCGCCTGTTGTCTATTGTCAAATGCAAACATTGAATTTCCTTACTACCGATTTGATTTGCAACTTAACTTCTTGGGAGTTTTAGCTTCTTTGAGCCATAGGTTGAGTCATTCAGCTGGAACTCAAACTCATAGAGTGATACAGCGTGGAAACAGGCCGTTCGGCCCAAAGTGCCCATGCCGACCAACATGCCCCGTCCACAATAGTCCCACCTGCCTGTGCTTGGCCCATATCCCTCCAAATCTACCCTATCCCCGTACCAATAGAGTCATATAGACATACGAGCAAGAATTTCATTGTCCTATCTGGGACACATGACAATAAACTCTCTTGACTTGACTTGGTCTTGAGCATGGTATCAGGCCCACTGGCACAACATGCCCACGCACACCACCTTTTTGTGTAAAATGCGGGCAGCGTGGTGGCCCAGCGGTAGAGTTGCTGACTCACAGCGCCAGAGACCCGGGTTCGATCCTGACTACGGGTGCCGTCTATACGGAGTTTGTTCGGTCTCCCCGTGAGCTGCCTGTGTTTTCACCGGGTGGTTCGGTTTCCTCCCACACTCTAAAAACGTGCGGGTTTGTAGGTTAATTGGCTTGATTTTGTCCCATCTCACTTAGAGAGTCAAAGTGATACAGTGTGGAAACAGGCCCTTCGGCCCAACGCCCACACTGACCAACATGCCCCATCTACACTAGCCCCACCTGCCTGTGTGTGGCCTGTATCCCTCCAAACCTGTCCTCTCCATGTACCTGTCTAATTGTTTCTTAAACGTTGTAATAGTCCGTGCCTGAACCGTTCCATACACCCACCATCCTTTGTGTGTAAAAGGTTACTCCTTAGATTCCCCCCTCACCTTAAACCTACGTCCTCTGGGTTTATGTATGTTTATTACTGTTATGTGCACCAAAGTATGGACATCGGACTGGATACAGACCCTTCGGCCCACCGTGTCCGCGCCGACTAGCGATCCCCGCACATTAACACTATCCTACACCCACTAGGGACAATTTTTTACATTTACCAAGCCAATTACCCTACAAACCTGCACGTCTCTGGAGTGCGGGAGGAAACAGAAGATCTCGGAGAAAACCCACGTAGGTCACGGGGAGAACGTACAAACTCCGTAGAGACAGCACCCGTTGTCTAAATCGAACCCGGGACTCTGGCGCTGTGAGGCGGTAACTCTACCACTGCGCCACGGTGCCGCCACCATCTCATATAGTTTTTTCCGTTAATGGTCACAAAGTGCTGGAGTAATTCAGGTCAGGCAGCATCCCTGGAGAAAAAGGATGGGCTATGTTTCGGAACCATTCTTGAAACTGACTGGAGAACCCGCATCAAAAAGCACCAAAGAGAAGGTATAGGAGTTTGACCTGGTCACCCCTATTGAAATCTCCAAACTCATCAGCTCTTCCAAACCCACCACCTGCTCCCTCGACCCTCTCCCCACTCCCCTGCTGAAGTCCTGCCTCCCCGTACTCTGCCCCTACCTCACTAATCTCTTCAACTCCTCATTGTCCCAAGGAATTGTCCCCTCCGCTTTCAAAACTGCTGCCGTTACACCAATCTTAAAGAAACCTGGTCTTGATCCCTCCTCTCTCATTAACTACCGCCCAATCTCAAACCTCCCCTTCCTTTCAAAAACCCTGGAGCGTATCGTTGCGTCACAACTTCATTCCCACCTCCTTGCATATAACCTACTTGAACCCCTCCAATCTGGCTTTCGCCCCCTCCATAGCACAGAAACTGCTCTCCTCAAAGTCCTCAACGACCTCCTCACCTCTGCTGACACTGGTTCCCTCAACATCCTCATCCTCCTCGACCTGAGCGCAGCCTTCGATACAGTGAACCATAACATCCTGCTCATCAGACTCAAGGACCTCGGCATTGAAGGCTCTGCACTCAGCTGGCTCCGTTCCTACCTTTCCAACAGATCCCACTTCATCTCTCTCCACAACCACACCTCTGCTACAGCCGCAGTCACTCAAGGCGTTCCCCAAGGCTCCGTACTCTGCCCCCTCCTCTTCATCATCTACATCCTCCCCCTTGGTCAGATACTCCGCCACTTCAATCTGGACTTCCACTGTTACGCTGATGACACCCAGATTTACCTTGGCACCAAATCCCCCCACAACCCCCCCCTCTCCCATATCAACTCCTGTTTGTCAGCAATAAAAACCTGGATGCAACATAATTTCCTCAAACTCAACAGCGATAAGACAGAATTTCTCCTCATAGGCTCCAAAGCCACACTTAGCAAAATCAATAACCCCACTCTCACCATCGACGGCACCACTGTCTCCCCATCTCCCCAGGCCCGCAACCTTGGCGTGATCTTTGATTCCACCCTCTCCCTTGAGCCTCACATCCGCCATGTCATTAAAACCTCCTTCTTTCATCTCCGCAACATCGCCAAACTCAGACCCTCTCTCACACCGCCTGCTGCTGAAAGACTCATCCATGCCTTCATCTCCTCCCGACTGGACTATTGCAACTCACTTCTCCTTGGCATCAGCTCCACCTACATCAACCGACTCCAACTGGTCCAGAACGCAGCCGCCCGACTCATCACCCACACCAAATCCTGGCATCACATCACTCCAGTCCTCAAAAAACTTCACTGGCTTCCCGTCTCCCACCGGATCACCTACAAAATCCTGGTCCTCACCTACAAAGCCCTCCACCATCTGGCCCCCACATATCTCATTGACCTCCTCTCCCCCTACCAACCCTCACGGTCCCTCAGATCCACATCAGCCGGTCTCCTCTCCATCCACAAGTCCAACCTCCGCAGTTTTGGGGACAGAGCCTTCTCCAGGGCAGCTCCCAGGCTCTGGAACTCCCTCCCCCAACTGATCCGCAATTCCGTGTCCCTCCCCATCTTCCAGTCCCGCCTCAAGACCCATCTCTTCACCTCTGCCTATCCTTAGCCCCACGTCCCCGTCCCTTTTCATCTGTGCATTAATTGCCTCATGCTGTGTTTTGTATTGAATTCTGTCTTTACTTTGTGTACTAGTCATGTCTCTACTATTTATTTCATTCCCCTTACATGTTTTTCCTATACATGCTCAATTTTTGTAAGGTGTCCTTGAGACTCTTGAAAGGCGCCCATAAATAAAATGTATTATTATTATTATTAAACGCACACCTCCAGATTCAGGGACCGTTTCTTCCCAGCTGTTATCAGACAACTGAATCATCCCACCACAACCAGAGAGCGGTCCTGAACTACTAACTACCTCAATGGTGACCCTCAGACTATCTTTGATTGGACTCCATTGGACATTATCTTGTACATAGAAACATAGAAAATAGGTGCAGGAGTAGGCCATTCGGCCCTTCGAGCCTGCACCGCCATTCAATATGATCATGGCTGATCATCCAACTCAGTATCCTGTACCTGCCTTCTCTCTATACCCCCTGATCCCTTTAGCCACAAGGGCCACATCTAACTTCCTCTTAAATATAGCCAATGAACTGGCCTCAACTACCTTCTGTGGCAGAGAATTCCACAGATTCACCACTCTCTGTGTGAAAAATGTTTTCCTCATCTCGGTCCTAAAAGATTTCCCCCTTATCCTTAAACTATGACCCCTTGTTCTGGACTTCCCCAACATCGGGAACAATCTTCCTGCATCTAGCCTGTCCAACCCCTTAAGAATTTTGTAAGTTTCTATAAGATCCCCCCTCAATCTTCTAAATTCTAGCGAGTACAAGCCGAGTCTATCCAGTCTTTCTTCACATGAAAGTCCTGACATCCCAGGATGTCACTAAACGTTATTCCCTTTATCATGTATCTGAACACAGTGGTCGGATCGATTGTAATCACGTTTCATCTTTTCCCCTAACTGGTGAGCACGGAACAAAACTTTTCACTGTACCACCGTAAACTAAACTAAATAGATAAAAAGTGCTGGAGTAACTCAGCAGGTCAGGCAGCATCTGTGGAGAACATGGATAGGTGACGTTTCACAGAGTGCTGGAGTAACTCAGCGGGTCAGGCAGCATCTGTGGAGAACATGGATAGGTGACGTTTCACAGAGTGCTGGAGTAACTCAGCGGGTCAGGCAGCATCTGTGGAGAACATGGATAGGTGACGTTTCACAGAGTGTTGGAGTACATGGCCTGTCCCACTTAGGCGTCATTTACACTACATCATTTACGTGTCACGACGCACAATGCTCGCGTCGTGACGCTCGCGCGATGTGTGATGCCCGCTGAGTTACTCCAGCACTGTGTGTCTATCTTTACTTTAAACCAGCATCTGCAGTTGGAACTGACACAACTAAGCTAAATCCTAGTGTGCGGGGAAGACGGTGATGTTGGGGGGAGAGAGGAGGGGGGGGGGGGGGAAGAGACACTTACCAACTATATGAACAGAGCTGGCATTTGTAAGGCTTCTCGGTGGAATGGGTGCGGGAGTGCCGTTTCAGGGAGCTGCCGTCGATGGAGGCGTACTGGCAGACTGTGCACCTGAAGGGTTTCTCACCTTGGGAGATAGGAGAAGAATGGAACATCAGTCGGGCATTCGGTGTACAATTGCCACCATTCCCCCCCCCCCCCCCCCCCCCCCCCCACCCTACTAGTTGTGTATCATCTATAACACAGAGCCCTCAACAGCTCAGTTTAGTTTATTGTCACGTGCACCCTTGGTTCCACAGCCTCTCTGGATTTTCCGTTTTGCTGGACCGACAGAGACAATAGACAATAGACAATAGGTGCATGAGTAGGCCATTCGGCCCTTCGAGCCAGCACCGCCATTCAATGTGATCATGGCTGATCATCCCCAATCAGTACCCCGTTCCTGCCTTCTCCCCATATCCCCTGACTCCACTATTTTTAAGAGCCCTATCTAGCTCTCTCTTGAAAGCATCCAGAGAACCTGCCTCCACCGCCCTCTGAGGCAGAGAATTCCACAGACTCACCACTCACTGTGAGTAAAAAGTGTTTCTTCGTCTCCGTTCTAAATGGTTTACTCTTATTCTTAAACTGTGTGGCCCCTGGTTCTGGACTCCCCCAACATCGGAAACATGTTTCCTGCCTCTAGCGTGTCCAAGACCTTAACAATCTTATATGTTTCAACGAGATCTCCTCTCATCCTTCTAAACAGAGTCCTGAGGTCACGGCCTTTCAGTGGAGTCACAAGATCACCAGTTATAGGTGTAGAATTAGGTCATTCGGCCCTACGAGTCTGCTCCGCCATTCAATCACGGCTGATCTCTGCCTCCTAATCCAATTTTCCTGCCTTCTCCCCATAACCCTTGACACCGTTCTAATCACGAATTTGTATATCTCTACTTAAAAATATCCACTGACTTGGCCTGCACACCCTCTGTGGCAATGAGTTCCACAGATTCACCACCCTCTGACTAATCATTGGATAGATTTAAGAGAGTTAGATAGAGCTCCAGTGGCTAGTGGAATTAAAGGATATGGGTAGAAGGCAGGCACGGGTTACTGATTGGGGACGATCAGCCATGATCACAATGAATGGCGGTGCTGGCTCGAAGGGCCGAATGGCCTCCTCCTGCACATATTTTCTATGTTTCTATGTTTCTATGAAAAGAAGTTCCTCCTCACCTCCTTTCTAAAAGAGCGCCCTTTAATTCTGAGGCTGTGACCTCTGGTCCTAGAATCTCTCACCAGTGGAAACATCCTCTCCACATCCACTCTATCTACGCCTTTCATTATTCTGTAAGTTTCAATGAGGTCCCCCCCCCCCCAACCTTCTAAACTCCAGCAAGTACAGGCCCAGTGCCATCAAAAGCTCATCATATGCTAACCCACTCATTCCTGGAATCATTCTTGTAAACCTCCTCTGGACTCTCTCAATACTAGCATTGAATTTGTTTTCCTTACTACCAATTCGATAACATCTGGGAAGAAACTGTCCCTGAATCTGGAGGTGTGCGTTTTCACACTTCTGTACCTTTTGCCCGATGGGAGAGGGGAGAAGAGTGAGTGGCCAGGTTGCGACTCGTCCTTGATTATGCTGCTGGCCTTGCTAAGTCAAGAGAGAGTTAGATTTCGCTCCTAGGTCTAAAGGAATCAAGTGATATGGGAAAAAAAAAAATCAGGAACGGGGTACTGATTTTGGATGATCAGCCATGATCATATTGAATGGCGGTGCTGGCTCGAAGGCCCGAATGGCCTACTCCTGCACCGATGTTTCAATGTTTCAGTGGAAGGGAGGTTGGTTTGTGTGATGGTCTGGGCTGCGTCCACAATGCCCTGCGGTCTTGGATGGAGCTGTTCTCAGACCAAGCTGTGAAGTATAGGTATGGCTACACTTTACTGGACTGTATGTAAGAATAAACGCACCATTGACACCCATTATAGGAGCGATGTTGTCAAGCTGGAAAGAATATCGGGAAGATTTACAAGGATGTTGCCAGGACTCGAGGGCCTGAGCTATAGGGAGAGGTTGAGCCCGCAAGGATTTGAAGGGTCCCAACCTGAAACGTCACCTATCCATGTTCTCCACAGATGCTGCCTGACCCGCTGAGTTACTCCAGCGGGTCAGGCAGCATCTGTGGAGAACATGGATAGGTGACGTTTCACAGAGTGCTGGAGTAACTCAGCGGGTCAGGCAGCATCTGTGGGGAGAAGGAATGGGTGACGTTTCGGGTCGAGACCTTTCTTCAGACTGATGTGCGGTGATCTCACCTGTATGGACTCTCATGTGCTGGACCAGAGATGCTTTGAGTCTGGTTTTGTAATCGCAGTGCTGGCAGTGAAATGGTTTGATGCCCGTGTGTGTGCCCATGTGTCGTTGGAGGGCCAGCTTCGAGGAGCATCGCCTGTGTGGAAGAAACAACCTTCACCTTCACATATTCAAGATTCAACAGTTCAAGAGAGTTTATTGTCATGTGTCCCAGATAGGACAATGAAATTCTTGCTTTGCTTCAGCACAACAGAATATAGTAGGCATGAATACAGAACAGATCAGTGTGACCATATACCATTATATAAATATATACACACATGGATAAATAAACAGATCAAGTGCAAATAAACAGAAAATGGTCTATTAATGTTCAGAGTTTTGTTTGAGTTGAGTTTAATAGCCTGATGGCTGTGGGGAAGTAGCTATTCCTGAACCTGGTCGTTACAGTCTTTAGACTCCTGTACCTTCTACCTGAAGGTAGCGTGGAGTTGAGTGTGTGGCCAGGATGGTGTGGGTCCTTGATGATGCTGCCAGCCTTTTCGAGGCAGCGACTGCGATAGATCCCCTCGATGGTGGGGAGGTCAGATCCGATGATGGACTGGGCAGTGTTTACTACTTTTTGTAGTCTTTTTCGCTCCAGGTGCTCAAATTGCCGAACCAAGCCACGGTGCAACCGGTCAGCATGCTCTCTACTGTGCACCTGTAGAAGTTAGAGAGAGTCCTTCTTGACAAACCGACTCTCCGTAATCTTCTCAGGAACTGGAGGCGAATAACTTTGCAACTGCCGATTTCTTTATGTCCCAACGATGCAAATAATCATCTCATGATCACCTTTGGACCCTCACTGCATAGTGTAACGCATCAGCTTGTGACCATACACGAGGGCGTTGCCAGGACTCTGAGCTATGGGGAGAGGTGGGCAGACCAGGACTCTATTCCTTGGAACTATCAGGATAGGTTGGGCAGACTAGGACTTTATTTCTTGGAGCTCGAGGGCGAGGATGTCCAGGCTGGGACTTCATTCCTAATTAGCCTGTTCCACTTACGCAACTTTTTCGGCGACTGCCGGCACCCGTCATAGGTCGTCGCAGGTCGCCGAAAATTTTCAACCTGTTGAAATTCCAGCGGCGACCAGAACAAGGTACAACTCTTTGGGCGACTGCTCACGAACATACAGGCGTCACCCCTGCGACATGTCTCCAGGGTGTCGTCACTATGGTCGTGAGTCGTCTCCTCAGTCGCCCAAAGAGTCGTAGCGTGTTTCTGGTCGCCGCTGGATTTTCAACATGTTGAAAACTTTCAGCACCGGCAACCTTCGACCTCCTGGCGACCCATCTACGGCACGAGAATTCTCGCTACTCTCCATGGCGGCTTCATTCTAGTCGCCGCTAACTTTTCAACATGTTGATAAATTCGCGGCGACCATAGTGAGGCCGCGACTAGGTCCCATAATGTGGGATCTCCTCGCGACCATGAAGGCGACTCCCCGGCAACCACCCGCGAACATGTGGCGACCATGTATTGATTGCATAGTCTCCTGCAGTCGCCTAAAAAGCCGCCTAAGTGGGACAGGCCCATGACAGCGAATGCAGCGCCGAGACTCGGGATCAATCCCGACTACGGGGGCTGTCTGTACGGAGTTTGTACGTTCTGCCCGTGACCTGCGTGGGTTTTCTCCGAGATCTTCGGTTTAGAAACATAGAAACATAGAAAGTAGGTGCGAGAGTAGACCACCAGGTCCGTCGAGCCCGCACCGCCATTCGCTCATGGCTGAACACTAAACAGACACACTTACCCACAAACAGTAGACACAAGACACAGAACACAAGACACTACCCTCCCCTTTATACCGCTATCACCCCTCTCCACCCCAAGAACCTCGCGATCTCCTGGGGGAGGCAAAAAACCGGATAAAAACCCAGGTCCAATTCGGGAAAAAAATCCGGGAAATTCCTCTCCGACCCCAATCCAGGCGATCGACACTTGTCCAGGAGATCACTCAGGTCTTACTATACTAACCATACCTAGGTCCATATCCCTGCCCTCTCCCCGTAGCCCCTTATCCCCTTGGCAGCTAAAAAACCATCTATTTTAGTCTTAAATATATTTAAAGTTTCTGCTTCCACTGCTCCCTGGGGCAGTGAATTCCATAAATTAACCACCCTCTGGGTGAAGAAGTTCTTCCTCATCTCAGTTTTAAAAGAGCCCCCCCTTATTCTGCAACTATGTCCCCTAGTTCTAGTTTCCCCGATCATTGGGAACATCCTCGGTGCATCCACCCGATCAAGGCCCCTCACGATCTTATATGTTTCAATGAGATCGCCTCTCATTCTTCTAAACTCCAAAGAGTAGAGTTCCAGCCTACTTAACCTTTCCTCATATGTCAATCCCCTCATTGCAGGAATTAATCTTGTAAACCTTCGCTGCACTGCCTCCAGGGCTAGTACATCCTTTCTTAAGTATGGACCCCAGAACTGTACACAGTATTCCAAATGTGGTCTCACTAATACTGTGTACAGCTGCAGCAAGACCTCCGTGTTTTTATACTCAATCCCCCTAGCAATAAAGGCCAAAACTCCATTGGCCTTCCTGATTGCTTGCTGCACCTGCATACTAACTTTTAGTGATTCATGTACTAATACCCCTAGATCCCTTTGCGTTGCATTACAACGCAGCTCCTCCTCATTTAGAAAATAACTTGCCCTATCATTTTTTTTCCCAAAGTGAATGACTTCACATTTATTAGTATTAAATTTCATCTGCCAAGTTGTTGCCCACTCACCTAGCTTATCTATATCCTTTTGCAGACTCTTCCTATCCTCCTCATCCCCTACTTTTCCTCCCATTTTTGTATCGTCCGCAAATTTTGATATATTACACTTGGTTCCCTCCTCCAAATCATTTATATAAATTGTGAACAACTGGGGTCCCAGCACCGACCCTTGCGGAACCCCGCTAGTTACCGGTTGCCATCCCGAGTATGAACCATTTATCCCCACTCTCTGCTTCCTATTTGTTAGCCAATCCTCTACCCGTGCTAATATATTACCCCCAATCCCATAATTTTTTATTTTTAGCAATAGTCTCTTATGTGGCACCTTGTCAAAAGCCTTTTGGAAGTCCAAGTATACCACATCCACCGGTTCCCCTTTATCCACCCGGGTTGTTACTTCCTCAAAGAATTCGAGCAGATTCGTTAAACAGGACTTCCCCTTCACAAAACCATGCTGGTTCTGTCCGATGAAGTCATGTTTATCCAAGTGCCCCGTTAGTGTTTCTTTAATAATTGTCTCTAACATTTTACCCACCACCGATGTTAGACTAACCGGTCTATAGTTACCCGCCTTCTGTTTACTTCCTTTTTTAAATATAGGTGATACATTGGCCATTTTCCAATCCACTGGGACCGTTCCTGCCTCCAGGGAGTTTTGGAAAATTATCACCAATGCATCCACAATCCCCACCGCTATCTCCCTCAAGACCCTTGGATGTAATCCATCAGGCCCAGGGGATTTATCCTCCTTCAGTCTCATTAATTTCCCTAATACCACCTCCTTGGTGATCTTAATAGTATTTAGCTCCTCCATTCCTACCGCCCCCTGTTTATCCAGCGTTGGAATATTTTTTGTGTCTTCTATGGTGAAGACTGATACAAAATACTCGTTTAATGCCTTTGCCATTTCCATGTTCCCCACCAACAACTCTCCAGTCTCACCCTCCAATGGACCAACGTTCACCTTAGCCACCCTTTTTCTTTTTATATAGCTATAAAAACTCTTACTATTAGTTTTTATGTTGTTCGCTAAATTCCTTTCATAGTCTATTTTCCCCGTCTTAATTAATCTCTTAGTTATTTTTTGCTGACCTTTAAATGCTTCCCAATCCTCTACCCTCCCACTATCTCTGGCTACCTTATATGCCCTTGCCTTCAGCCGAATACTATCCTTTATAGTTTTACTGAGCCATGGCTGACTGTTCTTACCCTTACCCCTTTTTTTTCTTCATAGGAATAAATTTTTCTTGAAGGTTATACAGTATACCCTTAAACGTACACCACTGCTCATGTACCGTCTTATTCTTGAGTCTGCTATCCCAGTCAACTTTGATCAGCTCAGTCCTCATACCTTCATAATCCCCCTTATTTAGACTAAGCACCCTAGCCTGAGTTTCAACCTGCTCCCCTTCTATTTGAATATGGAATTCGACCATATTGTGGTCACTTGTTCCCAACGAGTCCCTAACTATGACATTTTTAATTAATCCTGCTTCATTACACAGGACCAGATCCAAGGTTGCCTCCCCCCTTGTCGGTTCGGTGACATACTGTTCTAGGAACCCGTCTCTAATACATTCTATAAACTCTTCCTCTAGTCTACCCTGCCCAGTTTGGTTTGCCCAATTAATATGAAAATTGAAGTCCCCCATGATTACAGCAGTTCCCTTTTTACATGCGTCAACTATTTGCAGATTTATGTTCTGACTAACAGCGTCACAGCTATTTGGAGGTCTATAAATTACACCCACTAGTGTTTTTTTCCCCTTATTATTCTCTATCTGTACCCAAGCTGTTTCACTATCCTGATCCTTCAACGCAATATCCTTCCTCTCTATTGCCGTTATTCCCTCCCTTATTAAAAGGGCCACCCCTCCTCCCTTTCTTTCCTGTCTATCTTTCCTAATTGTCGAGTACCCCTCTATATTTAACTCCCAGTCCTGATCTCCTTGCAGCCATGTCTCCGTAATGGCCACGATATCATAACTATATATACTTAATTGCACCGTTAATTCATTTCCTCCCACACTCCAAAGGCGTACAGGTTTGTAGATTAATTGGCTTGGTAAATGTAAAAATTGTCCAAATCAAGCCGTCCACAGTGTAAAGGGAATAACGGGGAGAAGGCACAAACTCGGTGCAGACAAGCACCCGTATTTGGGATAGAACAATAGACAATAGGTGCAGGAGTTGGCCATTTGGCCCTTCGAGCCAGCACCGCAATTCAATGTGAACATGGCTGATCATCCCCAATCAGTACCCCGTTCCTGCCTTCTCCCCATATCCCCCGACTCCGCTATTTTTAAGCTCTATCTAGCTCTCTCTTGAAAGCATCCAGAGAACCTGCCTCCACCGCCCTCTGAGGCAGAGAATTCCACAGACTCACCACTCTCTGTGAGAAAAAGTGTTTCCTCGTCTCCGTTCTAAATGGCTTACTCCTTATTCTTAAACTGTGGCCCCTGGTTCTGGACTCCCCCAACATCGGGAACATGTTTCCTGCCTCTAATGTGTCTAGGAACACAGGTCTCTGGCGCTGTGAGGCAGCAACTCTACCGCTGCGCCACCCGTGCTTCTTGTCGCTCGTTCTGATGTTGAACTGCAAACTGATCTTCCAAGTAAATGACCTCAGCCACCATCACATGTGTTGGACAAGCCGGCTCCAAAAGCAACACTGGGTGGAATGTCAGAGCTGATCTGCACTGCGAATACTCTGGAAGCCTGGCATAGGCCCACATTCCATCCACACTCCCTCCCACTGCCCATCGGGGAATCAGTGACGGCAGAATCAGCTTAGGAACAGCTCGGTCCAAGACCGCAAGAAATCACAGAGAGTTGTGGACGCAGCCCAGACCGTCACACTAAACTAACCTCTGTTTGCGTTTGTCGGCACTGGGCCTGTACTCGCTGGAGTTTAGAATAATGAGGGGGGGGACCTCATTGAAACATCACCGAATAGTGAAAGGCCTGGATAGAGTGAAACATAGAAAATAGGTGCAGGAGTAGGCCATTCGGCCCTTCGAGCCTGCACTGCCATTCAATATGATCATGGCTGATCATCCTAATGTGAGTGTGGATGTGGATGTGGATGTGGAGAGGATGTTTCCACTAGTGTGAGAGTCTAGGACTAGAGGCCACAGCCTCAGAATTAAAGGACGTTCTTTTAGGAAGGAGATGAGGAGGAATTTCTTTAGTCAGAGGGTGGTGAATCTGTGGAATTCTTTGCTTCAGAAGGCTGTGGAGGCCAAGTCAGTAGATATTCATTAGGCAGAGATGGATAGATTCTTGATTAGTACGGGTGTCAGAGGTTATAGCGAGAAGGCAGGAGAATGGGGTTATGAGGGAGAGATAGACAAAATGCTGGAGTAACTCAGTGGGTCAGGCAGCATCTCTGGAAAACGACCTATGCCGCCCTCTGCCAGAAACAGCACATCATTTTCCGCTTGGGCATCTTCCAAACCAACAGTATGAATATTGGATGTGTAAGAAAGAACTGCAGATTTAAATCGAAGGTAGACACAAAATGCTGGAGTAACTCAGCGGGTGAGGCAGCATCTCTGGAGAGAAGGAATGGGCGACATTTCGGGTCGAGACCCTTCTTCAGACTGATGTCAGGGGAGAGGGCGGGACAAAGATAGAATGTAGTCGGAGACAGTAAGACTGGTGGGAGAACTGGGAAGTGGAAGGGGATTTTGCACTCAGTCAGTCTTAACCTACCTGATTTCCCGGTAGCTCAGCACTTCAGCTCCCCCTCCCATTCCCAATCTGACCTTTCTGGCCTGGTCCTCCTCCATTGTCAGAGTGAAGCCCGGTGCAAATTGGAGAAACAGCACCTCATATTTCGCTTGGGTAGTTTACATCCCAGCGGTATGAATATTGACTTCTCTAACTTCAAATAAGACTTGCTTTCCCTCTCTCTCCATCCCCTTCCCTTCCCAGTTCTCCCACTGTCTCCGACTACATTCTATGTCTGTCCCGTCCCCTCCCCTGACATCAGTCTGAAGAAGGGTCTTGACCCGAAGCGTCGCCCGTTCCTTCTCTCCAGAGATGCTGCCTCACCCGCTGAGTTACTCCAGCATTTTCTGTCTACCCTCAGTAGGAACATTGGATCTTGAAGAAGGGCCACGATCCGAAACATCACCTATCCATGTTCTCCAGAGATGCTGTCTGGAGAACATGGAGAACGCGGAGGTTGGGCGATCGTTTCGCCGAACACCTCCGCTCGGTCCGCAAGAACCTACCTGAACTCCCGGTGGCTCAGCACTTCAACTCCCCCTCCCATCCCCAATCCGACCTCTCTGTCCTGGGTCTCCTCCATTGCCAGAGTGAGCAACACTGGAAATTGGAGGAACAGCACCTCATATTCCGCTTGGGGAGCCTGCATCCGCCCGGCATGAACGTTGAATTCTCCCAATTTTGTTAGCCCTTGCTGTCTCTTCCCCTTCCTTAGCCCTCGGGCTGTCTCCTCCCATCCCCCAGCCCTCGGGCTCCTCCTCCTCCCTTTTCCTTCCTTCTCCCCGCCACACCCTATCAGTCTGAAGAAGGGTTTCGGCCCGAAACGTTACCTATTTCCTTCGCTCCATAGATGCTGCTGCACCCGCTGAGTTTCTGCAGCATTTTTGTGTACCTTCTCCAGAGGTGCTGCCTGACCCACTGAGTTACTCCAGCACTCTGTGAAAACGTCACCTATCCATGTTCTCCACAGATGCTGCCTAACCCGCTGAGTTACTCCAGCATTCTGTGAAACGTCACCTATCCATGTTCTCCACAGATGCTGCCTGACCCGCTGAGTTACTCCAGCACTCTGTGAAACGTCACCTATCCATGTTCTCCACAGATGCTGCCTGACCCACTGAGTTACTCCAGCACTCTGTGAAACGTCACCTATCCATGTTCTCCACAGATGCTGCCTGACCTGCTGAGTTACTCCAGCATTTTGTGTCTATCTTCGATTTAAACCAGCATCTGCAGTTGTCTTTTTTTGTAAACCAGCAAGCAGTCTGCAGTTCCATGTTTCCACAGCTAATGAGGGTGCTGCTGCCATCCACTGGCGATGCAAAGTATTACTTTAAGAGCCCGACACTGTTCCATCACCACTCCCTGCTGTTCCAACCAAGAGTCAGAAGTGTTTAATTGTTATGTGTTCTGGACAGGACAATGAGATTGGTACTTGAGGCAGCACAACATGTTTGTACGCACTGTACTAAATAGATAACATAATAAAAGCAAAAAAAAGTGAAGCAAAAAATAGTGGAAGCAAATTAGGGTGGCACGGTGGCGCAGCAGTAGATCCGCTGCCTCACAGCGCCGGAGACCCCGGTTCCATCCTGACCACGGGCGCTGTCTGTACGGAGTTTGTACATTCTCCCCGTGACCTGCGTGGGTTTTCTCCGGGTGCTCCGGTTTCCTCCCGCACTCCACAGACGTACAGATTTGTAGGTTAATTTGGCTTCAGAAAAGATTGTAAATTGTCCCTAGCATATGGTGTGATCGCTGGTCGGCGCGGACTCGGTGGGCTGAAGGGCCTGTTTCCGTGCTACATCTCTCAGTAAACCCCTAGAGGCGAGGATGTTGCATATCACAGAGCTAATTGGTGGAACAGCACCTCATATTTCGCTTGGTAGTTTACACCCCAGCGGTATGAACATTGACTTCCCTAACTTCAAATAGCCCTTACTTTCCCCCTCTCTCCACCACCCTTCCCAGTTCTCCCACCAGTCTGACTGTCCCTGATTACATTTTATCTGTTTGATTTGTTGTTTATCTTCTCCCAGCTAACAATGATCTATTCTACATTTTCCTTGAACTCCATCCCCTTTGATGTCTTGGTCTCACACCTTACACTTCCTTATCTCTGTATCTCCCCCTCCACTGACTCTCAGTCTGAAGAAGGGTCTCGACCCAAAACATCACCCATTCCTTCTCTCCAGAGATGCTGCCTGACCTGCTGAGTTACTCCAGCACTCTGTGAAACGTCACCTATCCATGTTCTCCACAGATGCTGCCTGACCCGCTGCGATACTCCAGCACTGTGTGAAACGCCACCTATCCATGTTCTCCAGAGATGCTGCCTGACCCGCTGAGTTACTCTAGCACTCTGTGAAATGTCACGGAGGGGAAACAGGGCCTTCGGCCCACCGAGTCCGCGCCGACCAGCGATCCCCCTGCACACTAACACTATCCTACACACACTAGGGGCAATTTACAATTTTTACTGAAGCCAATTAACCTACAAACCTGCACGTCTTTGGAGTGTGGGAGGAATCCAGAGCACCCGGAGAAAACCCACGCAGATCATGGGGAGAATGTACAAACTCTTTACAGACAGTGTGGGTTTTGTCCGGGTGCTCCGGTTTCCTCCCACGTGCAGGTTTGTAGGTTAATTGGCTTCTGTAAATTGTCCCTCTTGTGTGTAGGATAGTGCTAGTGAATGGGCGATCACAGGTCGGTGGGCCGAAGGGCCTGGGACCGTGCAGTATCTGTAAACTAAACTGAACTGAACTGAGCAAGGGGTCTGGGAGTTCATAATCTTTACCCGCATGTATTAATTTTGCAATGAAGGGAAATTGTCACTCAATATATCCTAATTGACTGTATTATTACCTGGTGCAAATGCTGCAGGAAAATCCTTTGCTTACTTTCCTTTCCTTCGCATGAGGCCCTTTCTCCTCGCGCCTTCCACTGGCCGGGTTGTTTTCCTTCACTCTCCTCCGTTCCGGAACCTTCCGATGGACTTGGCGACGGTGCTTATTCCTCTGCCGCCTACTCTTGTAGGCCTGTCCGCAGAAGTGGCAGGGAAAGAGCAGACTGTCTTTGTGCTCTGACTCCTGGTCCTTCAGTGCAGCCCTGGGAAAAAATATTGAGTTCAGAAGTTGTGAAGTCGTGTATGAATGAATGAAAGATACTTTACTGTCACAGGTGGCGCAGCGGTAGAGTCGCTGCCTTGCAGCGAATGCAACGCCAGAGACCCGGGTTCGATCCCGACTAAGGGTGGCTGTCTGTACGGAGTTTGTATGTTCTCCCCGTGACCTGCATGGGTTTTCTCCGGGGTCTCCTGTCCCTAGTGTGTGTAGGATAGTGTTTATTTGCGGGGATCGCTGGTCGGGAGCTATTGAGGGAGTGCAGAGTGCAAGGTTAATTCCCGGGATGGCGGAACTGTCATATGCTGAGAGAATGGAGCAGCTGGGCTTGTACACTCTGGAGTTTAGAAGGATGAGAGGCAATCTAATTGAAACATATAAGATTTTTAAGGGTTTGGACACGCTAGAGGCAGGAAACATGTTCCCGATGTTGGGGGAGTCCAGAATCAAAGAAATATAGAAACATAGGGGCCACAGTTTAAGAATAAGGAGTAAGCCATTTAGAACGGAGACGAGGAAACACTTTTTCCTCACAGAAAGTGGTGAGTCTGTGGAATTCTCTGCCTCAGAGGGCGGTGGAGGCAGGTTCTCTGGATGCTTTCAAGAGGGAGCTCGATAGGCTCTTAAAAATAGCGGAGTCAGGGGATATGGGGAGAAGGCAGGAACGAGGTACTGATTGGGGATGATCAGCCATGATCACATTGAATGGCGGTGCTGGCTCAAAGGGCCTAATGGCCTACTCCTGCACCTATTATCTATTGTATGAATGAATGAAAAATACTTTATTGTCACAGGTGGCGCAGTGGTAGAGTCGCTGCCTTACAGCGAATGCAGCGCCAGAGACCCGGGTTTGATCCCGACCAAGGGTGGCTGTCTGTACAGAATTTGTATGTTCTCCCTGTGACCTGCGTGGGTTTTCTCCGGGATCTCCTGTTCCTCCCACACTCCAAAGACGTACAGGTTTGTAGGTAAATTGGCTCGGTAAATGTAAAAATTGTCCCTAGTGTGTGTAGGATAGTGTTAATATGCGGGGATCGCTGGTCGGCGCGGACCCGCTTGGCCGAAGGACCTGTTTCCATGCTGTATCTCTGGATTAAACTAAAAACATATGACAAGTCACAGAGATATCCTTTGTTTTTCACACCCAAGGTTTAGTGTAGTTTAGTGATACTGCATGGGAATAGGCCATTCGGCCCACCCAGTTCACAAGGACTTGCGATCCCTGCACACTAACGTTATCCTACACACTCAAGGGACAATTTATATTTACACCAAGCCAATTAACCTACAAACCTGTATGTCTTTGGAGTGTGGGCGGAAGCCGAAGATCACGGAGAAAACCCACGCGGGTCACGGAGTATAAACTCCGTACAGACAGCGCCCGTAGTCGGGATTTAACTTGGGCCTCTGTCGCTGTGAGGCAGCAAATCTACCGCTGCGACACCGTATGCAAAGACTCATCTCTATATAACTAAAGTCTTTGTCGTGTGTGTGTGTCGTGTGTGTGTGTGTGTGTGTGTGTGTGTGTGTGTGTGTGTGTGTGTGTGTGTGTGTGTGTGTGTGTGTGTGTGTGTGTGTGTGTGTGTGTGTGTGCGCGCGCCCACCTGGTTAATTCCTATCTTCTTCCAAACGCTAGGCCACAGCCTTCCCATTTTCACACATCCTACTCATATCTTTCCCCTGGTGGCGATAAACATATTCCCATCGCATTTCCACCTATATTTCAGATGTTATTAATCGTTGAAATTTTAAAAACAGCCAAAACCGCCTTCTCACGGACAGCTTCCAGCCTTCTCACAGTGATGATGTCACAATGCCTCTTACAGTGCACCAATCACAATGGGCTCTCAAGCTAGTTGCCAACTGCCACAATGACATCACAATGGGACGTTGCCAAGGGTAACGAGGTTGCTGCCCCTCTACCAATATCTGAAGGGCTGCTCATTAAGTTCGGATTGCATTTTGATCCCACGATTCTGGTGTTTGGGCACAAGGGGAGGGCCAAGCACGGGGGGGGGAGGGGGAGTATGTGTTACTCTCATCGGCCCCCCCTCACCCCTCCAAAGCACCCACCCCCCCGCGCATCCCCCGCGCATCCCCCGTGCACCCCCCCCCCACCCGCATAGGGGGACGGGGCCCAATGGGTCCCACTAGGTCTAGTAAAGGTTAAAGGCTTGGATAGTGGATGTGGAGAGGATGCTTCCACTTGTGGGAGAGTCTCGGACCAGAGGGCACAGCCTCAGAATTAAAGGACGTTCCTTTAAGAAGGAGATGAGGAGGAATTTCTTTAGTCAGAGGGTGGCGAATCTGTGGAATTCATTGCCACAGACGGCTGCGGAGGCCAAGTCAACTGATATTCTGAAGGCAGAGATAGATAGATTCTTGATAAGTCCGGGTGTCGGAGGTTATGGGGATAAGGCAGGAGAATGGGCTCAGGAGGGAGAGATAGATCAGCCATAATTGAATGGCGGAGTAGACTCGATGGGCCGAATGGCGTAATTCTGTTCCCATCACATAAACATGATATCCTTTGTTTTGCATACCCAAGGTATGCAAAGAGGGGCCACACAAAGGGCACCAACGAAGTTACTAAACCCCCCCTCCACGGATAAGAACGTACAAGGCATGATTAGCAAGTCTGCAGATGACACCACACCATAAGTTTTCCCTCTCTCTCCGTCCCTCCCACACCCTAGTTCTCCAACTAGTTTCATCTTGATGAAATTGACTGATTGTTTGCCTCATTGTCACCTTCCCCTCAGTTGACTATGAACCATGTCGACATTTCCTTCATCATCGTCTGCTTTGATTTGAAGATAAGACACAAAATGCTGGCATAACTCATCAGGCCAGGCAGCATCTCTGGAGAGAAGGAATGGGTGACCTTTCAGGTCGAGACCCTTCTTCAGATTGGTTAGGGATAAGGGAAACGAGAGATATAGACGGTGATGTGGGGAGACAAAGAACAATGAATGAAAGGTGTGGAAAAAAGTTACGATGATAAAGGAAGCAGGCCATGGTCAGCTGTTTGTCGGGTGAAAATGAGAAGCTAGTGTGACTTGGGTGGGGGAGGGATAGAGAGAGAGGGAATGCCGGGCTACCTGAAGTGAGAGAAATCAATATTCATACCACTGGGCTGTAAGCTGCCCAAGTAAAATATGAGATGCAGTTACTCCGATTTGCGGTTAGCCTCAATCGATCAATGGAGGAGACCGAGGACAGAAAGGTCAGTGTGGGAGAATTAAAATGTCCAGCAATCGTGAGATCAGGTTGGTTCAGGCGGGTTGAGCGAAGGTGTTGAACGATCGCCCAGTCTACGTTAGGGTGACGGTTAGCCTGCTTTGATCTGTCATTTTCACACCTTGTCCTTCCATGTCTCTAGTTTCCCCGGACTCTCAGTCTGAAGAAGGATCTCGACCCTAAACGTCACCCATTCCTGCTCTCCAGAGATGCTACCTGTCCCGCTGAGTTACTCCAGCGTTTTATGTCTACCTTCGGTGCAAACCAGCATCTGCAGTTCCTTCCTACATTAACGCTTTCCTTTCCATGTACCTGTCCAAATGTCTTTTCAATGTTATAGTCCCAGCATCAACAACTCCTCCGTTAGCTCGTTCCATGCACCCACCACCCTCTGCGTGTAAAAGTTTCCCCTCAGGTTCCTATCAAATCTTTCACCCCTCAATTTAAACCTATGACGTCTGGTTCTCGTTTCCACTATTCCCCTCATATTTACCACAGTGCCTTTAAACTATATTGTCCTATGGCGGCGCGGCTCTGGCTGCAGCGGCTCTCCGGCAGTCCTGTTTGTTTTGTGTTTTTTGGGTTGTTTATTTTCGTTTTGGTTAGTCTAGTTTTGGTTTTTAGTTTCTGTTTGGGGGGGGGGGGGTTGAAACGGGGCTTGCTGTCTCTCCCTGCGGGGGAATGCGACTTTTATGTCGTATTCCCCTTCTCTGCCTCCGTCTGCGCTGAGGCCTAATGGCGGAGCTGGCGACCTCGAGGCTCAGGAGGCAGAGCCCGCCAGGACTCGCACTGAGCTCGCTCCCGTGAGGACGGCCCGGCTCGGGGCTGGAACAGGGCTTCCGTGAGGGGCTGTGACGCTACCGTGAGGACGGCCGGCCCGAGGAAGGAACGGTGCTCCCGTCGGAGTGGCCGAGCTCGGGGAGTACGTGCGGTTCCCAGCCCTATGGAGGAGCGGGCCCAGTCGGGACGGCCCAGCCGAGGGAGGAGCGGTGCCCGGTCGGGGGGCCCAGCCCGAGGGAGGAGAGGGGCCCGGTCGGGGGCCCAGCCCGAGGGAGAGAGCGGCGCCCTGGTCGGGGCGGCCAGCCGAGGAGGGCGGCTCCCGGTCGGGGCGGCCAACGAGGGGAAGCGGCGCCCGGTGGGGCCCCAGCCCGAGGGAGGAGCGGCGCCGGTCGGGGCGGCCCAGCCCGAGGGGAAGCGGCGCCCGGTCAGGGCGGCCCAGCCGAGGAGGAGCGGCGCCCGGTCGGGGCGGCCAGCAGAGGGAGGAGCGGTGCCGGTCGGGCCGGCCCGCCCGAGGGAGAAGCGGTGCCGGTCGGGGCGGCCCAGCCCGAGGTGAGACGGTAACCGGCACTCACGTGAGGGCGATCCGGCTCGGGGCTGGAACGATGCTCCAGTGGCTTGCACGGTGTTCTGGCGGCGGTGGCCTGAGTCCGGAGTTCGGCCGCGGGCCAGCGGCTGTGTCAGCAGGACTGGTGAGCGGCAGCTTCGACCACCCCGGGCCGCGGTGTTTGAGCCGCGGGACAGTTGTAACATCGCCCGGGGGGTATCGCCTCAGCGCAGAAGGAGAAGAGGAGGGAAGAGACTGGAGACCTAAGACTTTTGCCTCCATCACAGTGAGGAGATGTTGGGTGGACTCACTGTGGTGGATGTTAATATGTGTTTATTGTTGTTTTTTATTGTATTGTATTGTATGTATGACTGCTTCAATTTCGTTCAGACTTCGGTCTGAATGACAATAAAGGCTATCTAATCTAATCTAATCTAATCTAATCTAATAATACTGCTTAATATCAAAAAAACATTTCAGGGTATAAGTCTGAAGACAGGTTCCGACCCAAAACGTCGCCTATTCTTTTTCTCCAGAGAAGCTGCCTGACCCACTGAGTTACTCCAGCATTTTGTGTCTGTTAGGGTATAAATATGATATATTATCCAACAATCCAGAAAATGTAATCAAACGTAATTCAAAGGAACTGCCGTTGTTAGTGTATGTTCATATGAGAAAAGATTGAATGGTGCGGCTGTCATATGAGGAAAGATTGAAAAGACTAGGCTTGTATTCACTGGAGTTCAGAAGGATGAGGGGGCAATCTTATAGAAACATATAAAATTATAAAAGGACTGGACAAGCTAGATGCAGGAAAAATGTTCCCAATGTTGGGCGAGTCCAGAACCAGGGGCCACAGTCTTAGAACCAAGGGGAGGCCATTTAAGACTGAGGTGAGAAACAACTTTTTCACCCAGAAAGTTGTGAATTTGTGGAATTCCCTGCCACAGAGGGCAGTGGAGGCCAAATCACTGGGTGGATTTAAGGGAGAGTTAGATAGAGCTCTAGGGGCTAGTGGAATCAAGGGATATGGGGAGAGGGCAGGCACGGGTTATTGATTGGGGACGATCAGCCATGATCACAATGAATGGCGGTGCTGGCTCGTAGGGCTGAATGGCCTGCTCCTGCACCTATTTTCTATTTTTCTAAGTGATAGGAGCAGAATGAGGCCATTCGGTCCATCAGGCCTACTCTGCCATTCAATCATGGCTGATCTATCTCTCCCTCCTAACCCCATTCTCCTGCCTTTTCTCTATAACGTCTGACGCCCGTACTAATCAAGAATCTATCTACCTCTGCCCAAAAAATATCCATTGACTTGGTCTTCACAGATTTCTGTGGCAACAGATTCACCACCAAAGATAAACACAGAGTGTCAACACCCACCAGAGTCTGAGTGAAAAAGTTGCCCCTCAGGTTCCTATCAAATCGTTCCTCGCTCACCTTAAACCTATGTCCTTTGGTTCTCGATTCCCCTACTCTTGGTAAAATACTCTGTGCATCATCTTCCTCTCATGATTTTATACACCTCGGTGCTGAAGTAGAGATGGTCAAAAACTTCTAATTCCCAGGAGTCAACATCACCAACAACGTTTCCTGGACCACCCATACTGAAGCAATGACCATGAAAGCACACCAACGCCTCGACTTCCTTAGGAGGCTTAGGAAGTTCAACATGTCCCCAACAACTCTCACCAACCCCTACAGATGCGCTGTAGAAAGCCTTTTAACGGGATGCATCACAGCTCGGTTTGGGAACAGCTCCATCCAAGACCGCAAGAAATTGCAGAGAATTGTGGATATAGACCAGACCATGACACAAACCAACCTCCCTTCTATTGACTCCATCTACAACTCACGCTGCTTCGGCAAGGCCAGCAGCATAATCAAGGACCAGTCGCACCCTGGCTACTCCCTCTTCTCCCATTGGGCAAGAGGTACAGAAGTGTGAAAACGCACACACCTCCAGATTCAGGGACAGTTTCTTACTAGCCGTTATCAGGCAACTGAACCATCGTACCACAACCACAGTGCGGTGCTGAACTGCTCTATATACCTCATTGGTGACCCTCGGACTATCTTTGATCGAACCTTACTGGCTTAACCTTGCACTAAACGTTATTCCCTTTATCCTGTATCTGTACACTGTGGACGGCTCGATTGTAATCATGTATTAGTCTTTCCGCTGACTGGATAGCACGCAACAAAAGCTTTTCATTGAACCTCGGTACACGTGACAATAAACTAAACTAAAAAAGATCAGCCCTCATTCTCCTGTTCTCTGAGTTAGATTTAGCTCTTGGGGCTAACGGTATCAAGGGATATGGGGAGAAAACAGGAACGGGGTACTGATTCTGGATGATCAGCCATGGTCAGATTGAATGGTGGTGCTGGTTCGAAGGGCCGAATGGCCTACTCCTGCGCCTATTTTCTATGTTTCTATGCTCCAAGGAATAAAGTCCTTCCCACACATTGACAACACATGTTGGGCGTCAACGTCTCACTGTATGTCATACAAGACTTACCCTCTGAGGAAGCTCTGACCAGACTCCAGGCACATGTGTGTCTTCAAACTGCTGTCATGGCTGCGGAGATGAGCGTCAACTACACTCCATGATTCATCTGGTGAAAAGATAAACACAATCTTTCAAGTCAAGTCAACTTTATTTGTCACATACACATACAAGATGTGCAGTGAAATGAAAGTGGCAATGCCTGCGGATTTTGCCCAAAACTACAGATCAGAATAGAACAGAATCAGTATTTACATATTAGGAAAAAAAACAGCAATTTAAAAAAAACACAACACAACAGTAAATTAGTCCCTGGTAAGATCAGAGTTTACAGTCCCAATGGCCTGTGGGAAGAAACTCCGTCTCATCCTTTGTTTTCACAGCGTGACAGCGAAGGCGTTTGCCTGACCGTAGCAGCTGGAACAGTCAATAGACAATAGACAATAAGTGCAGGAGTAGGCCATTCGGCCCTTCGAGCCAGCACCGCCATTCAATGTGATCATGGCTGATCATCCCCAATCAGTACCCCGTTCCTGCCTTCTCCCCATATCCCCTGACTCCGCTATTTTTCAGAGCAATTTCTAGCTCTCTCTTGACAGCATCCAGAGAACCTGCCTCCACCGCCCTCTGAGGCAGAGAATTCCACAGACTCACCACTCTCTGTGAGAAAAAGTGTTTCCTCGTCTCCGTTTTAAATGGCTTACTCCTTATTCTTAAACTGTGGCCCCTGGTTCTGGACTCCCCCAACATCGGGAACATGTTTCCTGCCTCTAGCGTGTCCAAGCCCTTAACAATCTTACATGTTTCAATTTTCAATTTTATATGTTTCAATCTTATATGTGGTAGGGGTCTCCCATTATTTTGCTGGCTCTGCACCTCCTGGTGTATAGGTCCTGCAGGGGGGGGGGGGGCGAGTGTAGTTCCATAGTGCGTTCGGCCGAACACACTACTCTCTGCAGAGCCTTCTTGTCCTGGGCACAGCAGTTCCCAAACCAGATTGAGATTTTGCCGGACAAGACCCTTTCTACAGCCCCCGAGTAGATGCACTGGAGGATCCTCAGAGACACTCTGAATTTCCATACTTTCAACCGTGATCAAAACGCAGAACAGCAGACAGGAATAGGGCCTTCGGCCCACAATGTCTGCGCGTAGCCCGATGCCAAGACAGACTGATCTCCTCTGCCTGCACGTGACCCACATCCCTCGAGCCCCCCCCGGCACATCCGTGTGCCTATCCAACAGGCATTTAAAAGCCACTGTTGTATCTGCCTCCACCACCCCTGCCAGCGCATTCCAGGCCCCCACTCCCCACATCCCCTGACTCCGCTATTTTTAAGAGCCCTATCTAGCTCTCTTGAAAGCATCCAGAGAACCTGCCTCCACCGCCCTCTGAGGCAGAGAATTCCACAGACTCACCACTCTCTGTGAGAAAAAGTGTTTCCTCGTCTCCGTTCTAAATGGCTTACTCCTTATTCTTAAAATGTGGCCCCTGGTTCTGGACTCCCCCAACATCGGGAACATGTTTTCTGCCTCTAGCGTGTCCAAGCCCTTAACAATCTTATATGTTGCAATGAGATCACCTCTCATCATTCTAAACTCCAGAGTGTACAAGCCCAGCTGCTCCATTCTCTCAGCATATGTTCCAAATATTCCAATATTTCAATTCCAAATAGAATTTAAACTGGATGTGGTCTGAGGGTCACCAAAGAGGTAGATAGTAGTTCAGCACTGCGCTCTGGATGTGGTAGGAAGTAACCAACCTGTGTGGCAGCAACTCTACCGCTGCGCCACCGTGCCGTGCTAACTCTGCAGAGAGGCAGAGCTGAATTCTTCACCCACCTGTGAAGTCGCACTGTGTGCACTTGAAAGCTCCCTCAGCATGGCAGGCAGCATGTGAATCTCTCAGCAGCTCTGAGGGGTAGAAGGCCGGGCACTTTGGGCAGTGGTAAGGGGCGACCTGGTGCGTGTGGGTGAGTTGGTGCGACTTCCAGGAGCTGTGCCTGGTGAATACTTTGCTGCAGGTAGGGCAGCGGTACGGCCATCTCTGGGCACCGTGGGTGTCCAGGTGCCTCTGCATCGCCGGCCACTCCGAGGCCAGCCAGGGGCAGTGGACGCACCTGAAGGACCCCGCCTCGTCGTGGCAGTCCATGTGGAGGTTGTAGGTGACCTTGGACCCCAGCTCCAGCTCACACGAGCGGCAGAGGTAGCGGCCGCCTCCGCTCCGGGTCCCCGCCTCGCTCCGTCTCTTCTTCCCGAGCTTCCTGCGATGGTCGCCACCGGCGTTCCCCGGACCGGTCGACTCGACCCTGCTGCCGCCGCCGCCGGAGATGCGGCAGAGGCCCAGCGACATGAGGTGCTCGGACTGGGCCTCGTCCCCGGCCTCCTCCGCCGTCTCTCCCTCGAACGACGGCTCGGGGGCGTGCAGGCGATCGCCCCGAGCTGCCAGCTCGCAGGAGACGGGGCTGATGTTGTGGAGCATCCCGTACATGGGAAGGAGGAAGGACATCCTCTCCAAGTTGTCCCCCATGCTGTCCTCCTCAATGTTCGCCTTGGACTCCATCTCCAGCTCAGAGACGTACGACACATCCCCTTCCTCGCCGCCTCCACTCGCCCCCGCCATCTTGGAACCCCCGTCTCCGGCCTTGCGCCTGTGAAGACCTTCCATGTGGGTGTTCATCTTCACCTTCAGGCTGCTGGTGAAGGCACAAATCTTGCAGCAGTAAACCTCCACCAGGAACACTTCCACCAGGCTCTTAAACTCGTCCTCAATCCCCTCCGTCAGGCCTGTGCACAATCTCGCCGTGGTGGTCTCGTCCGACAAGCGCAACGACACCGGCGGAATGTTCTGGAAGTCAAACCCTGAGTCGTTCATCTTCTTTAAGATGATCATACCTGCAAACAATTTCAAACGACAAATTCAAAATGAAAAAAAAAAGTTGAATGAATGACATTTGGTCAAGTTTTGATTACTATGTTATAATATAATATAATATAACAATTACAGCACGGAAACAGGCCATCTCGGCCCTACAAGTCCGTGCCGAACAACTTTTTTCCCTTAGTCCCACCTGCCTGCACTCATACCATAACCCTCCATTCCCTTCTCATCCATATGCCTATCCAATTTATTTTTAAATGATACCAACGAACCTGCCTCCACCACTTCCACTGTAAGCTCATTCCACACCGCTACCACTCTCTGAGTAAAGAAGACCCCCCTCATGTTACCCCTAAACTTCTGTCCCTTAATTCTGAAGTCATGTCCTCTTGTTTGAATCTTCCCTATTCTCAAAGGGAAAAGCTGATCCACATCAACTCTGTCTATCCCTCTCATCATTTTAAAGACCTCTATCAAGTCCCCCCTTAACCTTCTGCGCTCCAGAGAATAAAGACCTAACTTATTCAACCTTTCTCTGTAACTTAGTTGCTGAAACCCAGGCAACATTCTAGTAAATCTCCTCTGTACTCTCTCTATTTTGTTGACATCCTTCCTATAATTGGGCGACTAAAATTGTACACCATACTCCAGATTTGGTCTCACCAATGCCTTGTACAATTTTAACATTACATCCCAGCTTCTATACTCAATGCTCTGATTTATAAAGGCTAGCATACCAAAAGCTTTCTTTACCACCCTATCTATATGAGATTCCACCTTCAAGGAACTATGCACGGTTATTCCCAGATCCCTCTGTTCAACTGTATTCTTCAATTCCCTACCATTTACCATGTACGTCCTATTTTGATTTGTCCTGCCAAGGTGTAGCACCTCACATTTATCAGCATTAAACTCCATCTGCCATCTTTCAGCCCATTCTTCCAAATGGCCTAAATCACTCTGTAGACTTTGGAAATCCTCTTCATTATCCACAACACCCCCTATCTTGGTATCATCTGCATACTTACTAATCCAATTTAGCACACCTTCATCCAGATCATTGATGTACATGACAAACAACAAAGGACCCCACACCGATCCCTGAGGCACCCCACTAGTCACCTGCCTCCAACCCGACAAACAACCATCCACCATTACCCTCTGGCTTCTCCCATTCAGCCACTGTTGAATCCATCTTGCTACTCCTGCATTTATACCCAACAGTTGAACCTTCTTAACCAACCTTCCATGAGGAACCTTGTCAAAGGCCTTACTAAAGTCCATATAGACAACATCCACTGCTTTACCCTCGTCAATTTCCCTAGTAACCTCTTCAAAAAATTCAAGAAGATTAGTCAAACATGACCTTCCAGGCACAAATCCATGCTGACTGTTCCTAATCAGACCCTGTTTATCCAGATGCTTATATTTATTATCTCTAAGTATCTTTTCCATTAATTTGCCCACCACTGAAGTCAAACTAACAGGCCTATAATTGCTAGGTTTACTCTTAGAACCCTTTTTAAACAATGGAACAACATGCGCAGTACGCCAATCCTCGGGGACTATTCCCGTTTCTAATGACATTTGAAATATTTCTGTCATAGCCCCGGCTATCTCTACATTAACTTCCCTCAATGTCCTAGGGAATATCCTGTCAGGACCTGGAGACTTATCCACTTTTATATTTTTCAAAAGTGTCAGTACAGGTACTTCTTTTACTTTGAACCTCATAGTATCCATAGCTACTCTACTAGTTTCCCTTACCTCACATAATTCAATATCCTTCTCCTTGGTGAATACCGAAGAAAATAAATTGTTCAATATCTCCCCCATCTCTTTTGGCTCTGCAGATAGCTGTCCACTCTGTCTCTCCAATGAACCAATTTTATATCTCGTTATCCTTTTGCTATTAATATAGCTGTAGAAACCCTTTGGATTTACTTTCACCTTACTTGCCAAAGCAACTTCATATCTTCTTTTAGCTTTTCTAATTTATTTCTTAAGATTCTTTTTACATTCCTTATACTCCTCAAGCACCTCATTTACTTCATGCTGCCTATAATTATTGTAGATCTCCCTCTTTTTCCGAACAAGATGTCCAATTTCCCTTGAAAACCATGGCTCTTTCCAATTTTTACTGTTTCCTTTCAACCGAACAGGAACATAAAGATTCTGTACTCTTAAAATTTCCCCTTTAAATGTCCTCCATTTCTCTTCTACATCCTTCTCATAAAACAAAATGTCCCAGTTCACTCCTTTTAAATCCTTTCGCATCTCCTCAAAGTTAGCCTTTCTCCAATCAAAAATCTCAAACCCTAGGTCCAGTTCTGACCCTCTCCATAATTATATTGAAACTAATGGTATTGTGATCACTGGACCCGAAGTGCTCCCCAACGCATACCTCCGCCACCTGTCCCGTCTCATTTCCTAACAGGAGGTCCAACACTGCCCCTCCTCTAGTAGGTACCTCTATGTATTGCTGCAAAAAACTATCCTGCACACATTTTACAAACTCCAAACCATCCAGCCCATTTACCGAATGCGTTTCCCAGTCTATGTGTGGAAAGTTGAAATCTCCCACAATCACTACTTTGTGCTTACTACTAATATCTGCTATCTCCTTACATATTTGCTCTTCCAATTCTCGTTCCCCATTTGGCGGTCTATAATACACCCCTATAAGTGTTGCTACCCCTTTCCCACTTCTCAGTTCCACCCAAATAGCCTCCCTAGATGAGCCCTCCAATCTATCCTGCCAAAGCACTGCTGTAATATCTTCCCTGACTAGTAATGCAACACCTCCACCTCTTGCCCCTCCAATTCTATCACACCTGAAGCAACGGAATCCTGGAATATTTAGTTTCCAATCACAGCCCTCCTGCAACCATGTTTCACTGATCGCCACAACATCATACTTCCAGGTGTCTATCCAGACTCTAAGCTCATCCACTTTTCTTACAATGCTCCTAGCATTAAAATATGCACATTTAAGAAACTCCCCGCCTCTTATTCTCTGTTTATTTCCTTTTTTTTCTTTCTCCTTTTGTGCCCGAGTGCTTCCCTTTTCTGCTTCCTACCTCCCATTCTGTCTACTAGTGCGTGTAGGATAGACGTGCGGGTTTGTAGGTCAATTGGCTTCGGTATAATTGTAAACTGTCCCTAGTGTGTGTAGGATAGACAATAGAAGAAAGGTGCAGGAGTAGGCCATTTGGCCCTTCGAGCCAGCACCGCCATTCAATGTGATCATGGCTGATCATCCCCAATCAGTACCCTGTTCCTGCCTTCTCCCCATATCCCCTGACCGTTATTTTTAAGAGCCCTATCTAACTCTCTCTTGAAAGTATCCAGAGAACCTGCCTCCACCACCCTCTGAGGCAGAGAATTGCACAGACTCACCATAGAAACATAGACATAGAAACATAGAAAATAGGTGCAGGAGTAGGCCATTCGGCCCTCCGAGCCTGCACTGCCGTTCGATATGATCATGGCTGATCATCCAACTCAGTATCCCATCCCTGCCTTCTCTCCATACCCCCTGATCCCTTTAGCCACAAGGGCCACATCTAACTCCCTCTTAAATATAGCCAATGAACTGGCCTCAACTACCTTCTGTGGCAGAGAATTCCAGAGATTCACCACTCTCTGTGTAAAAAATGATTTTCTCATCTCGGTCCTAAAAGACTTCCCTCTTATCCTTAAA
This sequence comes from Amblyraja radiata, assembly GCF_010909765.2. NCBI lineage: Eukaryota > Metazoa > Chordata > Chondrichthyes > Rajiformes > Rajidae > Amblyraja > Amblyraja radiata. The sequence continues at coordinate 121,995,431 of NC_045957.1, read as the reverse complement.
CTGTGACCCCTAGTTCTGGACTTCCCCAACATCGGGAATAATCTTCCTGCATCTAGCCTGTCCAATCCCTTCAGAATTTTGTAAATTTCTATAAGATCCCCCCTCAATCTTCTAAATTCTAGCGTGTACAAGCCGAGTCTATCCAGTCTTTCTTCATATAAAAGTCCTGACATCGCAGGAATCAGTCTGGTGAACCTTCTCTGTACTCCCTCTATGGCAAGAATGTCTTTCCTCTGATTAGGAGACCAAAACTGTACGCAATACTCCAGGTGTGGTCTCACCAAGACCCTGTACAACTGCAGTAGAACCTCCCTGCTCTTATACTCAAATCCTTTTGCTATGAATGCTAACATACCATTTGCTTTCTTCACTGCCTGCTGCATGTGCATTCCTACTTTCAATGACTGGTGTACCATGACACCCAGGTCTGTGAGAAAAAGTGTGAGATAGTGTTAGTGTGCAGGGATCGCTGGTCACTGTGGACTCGGTGGGCTGTGCCTCTAAACTAATCTAAACTAAACAAAAGGTGGTGTGGCGCGGTGGCGCAGCGGTAGAGTTGCCGCCTCACAGCGGCCAGAGACCCGGGTTTAATCCTGACTACGGGTGCTGTCTATACGGAGTTTGTACATTCTCCCCGTGACCTGCGTGGGTTTTGTACGGGTGCTCTAGTTTCCTCCCGCACTCCAAAGACGTACAGGTTTGTAGATTAATTGGCTTCAATAAAAATAATAAATTGTCCCGAGTGTGTGTAGGATAGTGTTAGTGTACGGGGATCATTGGTCAGCATGGACTCGGTGGGCTGAAGGACCTGTTTCCTTGCTTTATTTTTTCAGGAACTAAAGTACTTTATCTTGCACTAAACTTTATTCACATTATTCCATTTATGTATCTGTACACTGTGGGCGGCTCAATTGTAATCACTTATTGTCTTTCTGCCGACTGCTATAAAAGCTTTTCACCGTACCTCGGTACACCTGAGAATAAACTTAAACTAAACAAATCTCTTCATAACTAGTACATGCTTATTAACTCTTTAGTAACCAAGACGGGAGGCAACATCTCTGCATAAATGGGATAAGATTTTTTTTTAAACCTTATAACCAGGAGGTAGAATCTCACTGAAGAAGGGTTTCGGCCCGAAACGTTGCCTATTTCCTTCGCTCCATAGATGCTGCTGCACCCGCTGAGTTTCTCCAGCACTTTTGTCTATGGTAGAATCTCACCATTATCTGGGACAAGGTTAATAGAACACGCTCAGTATCCAAAAGCAGGGAGGTACAAAATGTCTTCAGAACAGAGTTAAAGTTATTAAAACCTATAGTAAGCAAGGCAAGGGGGTTAAATCTCTGTTGGGGCACCTATTTCCCCAGGGTAGGGGGTGGGGAGCCGTCTGTATGAGGGGGAGGGCAGTATTGACAATCCCTCTACAACTGATGGGGTGGGTAAAGCCCGCCTGGTGCAAGTGAGGAGAAAACTTCCACAGAAACCGAGACAGGGGTTACAGAACATCCTCAGTAACCCAGGCCTCATTGGAGACACTTGAAGCACTAAAAGTTACTCCCTTTATCATACATCAGTGCACTGTGGACGGCTCGATTATAATCATGTATTGTCTTTCCGCTGACTGGTTAGCCCGCAACAAAAGCTTTTCACTGTACCTCTGTACACGTGACAATAAACTTATAACTAAACACAACTCTTCATAACTAGTACACGCTATTAGCAAACCAAGGCAGGTTAATTCTCTCTTTCGGGAACTCTTGGGAGACCTATCAGGAGTGTTGACAATCCCTCAACAACTGAGGGGGTGGGCAAAATCCTTCCGGAGCAAGTGAGGAGAAAAGATCCGCAGAAACCAAGGCAGGAGGTTAAACACCTCTACATAACTGGGGGGGGGGGGGGGGGGGTGGGGGAGGGTGGAAGGATGGACGGGGAGAGGGGGGGAGAGAGTGGAGGAGGGAGGGAGGGAGGGGGGGAGGGAGGGAGGGAGGGGGGGAGGGAGGGAGGGGGGGAGGGAGAGAGGGAGAGGGAGAGGGGGAGGGAGGGAGGGAGGGAGGGGGGGAGGGAGGGAGAGAGGGGAGGGGGAGGGAGGTGAGGGGGATGGAGGGAGGGGGGGAGGGGGGGGGGGGAAGGGAGGGAGGGGGGGGAGGGAGTGAAGGGAGGGAAGGGAGGGAGTGAAGGAAGGGAGGGAGGTGGGGAGGGAGGGAGGGAGGGAGGGAGGGAGGGAGGGAGGGAGGGGGAGAGTGGTGGAGGGAGGGAGGGAGGGAGGCTGGCTCTTTGTCAGCCTCAGTAATTGGAGCCAACACCTGGAACTACAACAACAACACCTGACCCACCTGGGCGACCCTTCCCCTCCCCCGCTCCCGCTGCGTCACCGCGCCTGCGATGGCGTCACGACGCCTGCGCTCGCGTCCTCACGCCGGTGGAAACGTCACCACTTCCCATTGCCCGGAAGCGGCCCATACTTCCCGCTCTGCACTCTGGGAATTGTAGTCTCCATCTCTCCTCTCTCGCTGATGCTGCCTGCAACTCTCAAAGCATGGAGTGGAATCAAATGGAATGGAATGGGAATAAATGAATGAATACGTTTATTTGCCAAGTAAGGACACATACAAGGAATTTGCCTTGGTGCTCCGCTCACAAGTAACAACACGACATACAGTAAACAATTAAGAATAAAACACAACATTAAAACATTAATAATAAAACATTATTGATTAAACATGTGAATTAAATAAAATACCAGAGCAAAAAGAGGCTACAGATTTTTGGTTATTGAGTAGAGCTACTACTCGTGGATAAAAGCTGTTTTTATGTCTGGCTGTGGCAGCTTTGACAGTCCGGAGTCGCCTTCCAGAGGGAAGTGATTCAAAGAGTTTGTGGCCAGGGTGAGAGGGGTCAGAGATGATCTTGCCCACTCACTTCCTGGCCCTTGCAGTGTACAGTTCATCAATGGAGGGAAGGTTGCAGCCAATAACCTTCTCAGCTGATCGGACGATTCACTGCAGCCTCCGGATGTCGTGCTTGGTGGCTGAGCCAAACCAGACCATGATGGAGAAGGTGAGGACAGGCTCTACGATGGAATGGGATGGAATGCAATACTTGTGTAGGAAGGAACTGCAAGGGATATGGGGGAAAATCAGGAATGGGCTACTGATTTTGGATGATCAGTCATGATCATATTGAATGGAGGTGCTGGCTCGAAGGGCCGAATGGTCCACTCCTGACCCTATTTTCTATGTTTCTACAGATCGACACAAAAAGCTAGAATCTCAGCAGAAGAGGCAGCATCTCTGGAGAAAAGGACCAGCTTTTTGCGTCTATCTTCGGTTTAAACCAGCATCTGCAGTTTGCATATCTTTCATTCGATTGTTCTTTATCTCTCCACATCACCGTCTATATCTCTCGTTTCCCTTATCTCTAACCAGTCTGAAGAAGGGTCTCGACCCGAAATGTCACCCATTCCTTCTCTCCAGAGATGCTGCCTGTTCCGCTGAGTTACTACAGCATTTTGTGTCAATCTTCGATTTAAACCAGCATCTGCAGTTCCTTCATACACATTTCATGTGCAGTTCCTTCCTATACAAGTTAGAAGCTTTATCGACTTCTCTAACTTCAAGTAACCTTCCCTCTTCATCCCTCCCCCTGCCTAGTTCTCTGACCACTGTGACTGTCCTCCTGATTAAATTTTATCTCTGTATCCTTTGTGTCAGTTTCCCCTAGCTAACAATGATCTATCTACAGTATGCAAAGACTCAAGGTAGCATACAATGATGCAATGAGGATGCTGCTTTGTGTCCCTAGGTGGCATAGTGCCAGTCAATTGTTCGTGTCCACTAGAGTGCCAACCTGTGAGGCACTCTTAAGACAGCTGATGTTTAGTTTTATGTGTCGACTGGACAAGTCAGAGAACCATATAATTGAAGCCCTAGTCAGCCCTCAGAAAAGCTGCTATAGATTCACTTCTAGGCTAAGACTGCATTGGTGCAATAGCTTGTATATTTTATAGGCTAATATGCAATTTTTTTAATGTATTTTTGTATCTTCTTGTTTTTCTGTTTGATGTGTTATATGGACCTGTGTCTGTAATAAAGCTTTAATAATAAAAAATAATTCCTTGATCCCAATCCCCTTTGATGTCTCATTATCACACCTCACCTTTCCTTATCTCTGTGTCTCCCTCTCCCCCTGACTCTCAGTCTGAAGAAGGGGCTCGATCCGAAACGTTACCCATTCCTTCTGTCCAGAGATGCTGTCTGTCCCAGTCCCACTGAGTAACTCTAGCTTTTTGTGTTTATCTTAGAAACTTTTAGTGCAGGAAGGAACTGAAGATGCTGGTTTGAACCGAAGATTTCAAATTAGTTTGCATTTTTCGCGTTGATGCCAAGGGTATAATTCCCAGTGTGAGCTACAGGGAGAGGTTGAGTTGGCTGGGTCTCTATTCCATGGAGCGTAGGAAGATGAAGGGAGATCTTATAGAGGTATATAAAATCATGAGAGGAATAGATCGGGTAGGTGCACAGAGTCTTTTACCCAAAGTAGGGGAATCGAGGACCAGAGGTCATAGGTTCAAGGTGAAGGGGAAAAAATTTAATAGGAATCCGAGGGGTAACTTTTTCACGCAGAGGGTGGTGGGTGCATGGAACAAGTTGAGGCTGGGACTATCCCATTGTTTAAAAAACAGTTAGACAGGTACATGGTTAAGAAGGAACTGCAGATGCTGGAAAATCGAAGTTAGACAAAAATGCTGGAGAAACTCAGCGGGTGAGGCAGCATCTATGGAGCGAAGGAAATAGGCAACGTTTCGGGTCGAAACCCTCCTTCTGCTAAAGAAGGGTTTCGACCCGAAACGTAGCCTATTTCCTTCGCTCCATAGAGACAGGTACATGGATTGGACAGGTTTGGAGGGATATGGACCAAGCGCAGGCAAGTGGGACTAGAGTAGCTGGGACATTGTTGGCTGGTGTGGGCGAGTTGGGCCGAAGGGCCTGCTTCCACACTGTATCACTCTATGACTCTCTGACTAAGATGGGCACAATGTGCGGGACTAAGTCAAAGGGTCAGGCAGCGTCCCTGGAGAATATTGGTGTTCCACTTGGTTAGTTTACAAAATTAAAAATTTACTTTTAGCTCCTTTGCAACTTCACAGCAAGTCTTTGTCTACATCAGGTTATTCTTATAGTTTTAAACATATGCATTATACATTGTATTTGCAAATATGTATTAAGACAATAAACCAGCACCTGCAGCTCCTAAGTTACTCCAGCACGCTGTGTCTCACTTTGTAAATGAGGCAACACAGTGGCGTAGTTGATGCTTTACAGCGAACTGTAACATGACATTGTGAGCAGCTTTGGGCACCATATCTGAGGAAGGATGCGCTGGCTCTGGAGAGGGTCTATAGGAGGTTTATAGACAATAGACAATACCGGCAGGAGTAGGCCATTTGGCCCTTCGAGCCATTCAATGTGACCACGGCTGATCATCCCCAATCAGTACCCCGTTCCTGCCTTCCCCCCATATCCCCTGACTACACTATCCTTAAGAGCCCTATCTAGCTCTCTCTTGAAAGTATCCAGAGAATCGGCCTCTGAGGCAGAGAATTCCACAGACTCACAACTCTCTGTGAGAAAAAGCGTTTCCTCGTCTCCGTTCTAAATGGCTTTCCCCTTATTCTTAAACTGTGTTTACGAGAATAATCCAATGAATGAGTGGGTTAACATATGATGAGCATTTGTCAGCACTGGGCCTGTACTCGCTGGAGTTTAGAAGGATGAGGAGGGGGGGACCTCATTGAAACTTTACCCAACAGTGAAAGGCCTTGATAGAGTGGATGGGGAGAGGATGATTCCACTAGTGGGAGAGTCTAGGATCAGAGGGCACAGCCTCAGAATAAAAGGACACTACTTTAGGAAGGAGATGAGGAGGAATTTCTTTAGTTGGTGGGTGGTGAAACTGTGGAATTCTTTGCTACATTAGGCTGTGGAGGCCAAGTCATTGGATATTTTTAAGGCGGATGTTTGACAGATCGTTGAATAGTACGGGTGCAAAGGGCTATGGGGAGTACGCAGGAGAATGGGGTTGAGAGGGAAAGATAATTAGCATGAATGAATGGCAGAGTAGACTTGATGGGCCGAATGGCCTAAATCTGCTCCTATCACCTATGAACATGAACAGCTGGAGCTGGCAGTGTTTAATAGCCTGATGGTTGTTAAACATCAAGGCAGGGTGGGAGATTGCAACCTTCATGTCTTCGTCTGTCGTATGTCTTTTAGACCTGCAGCTCCGTTGAGACGAGCCAGGCCAACGTGTCATCGTCCAGGTCAATCAGACCTCGTTCACCATTTGGTGGCCGGTGTTGGGGCAACTGGTGAATATGTGGGGGGGAGACAAAGACAGCTTCTACGCGACCTCCTCCACGAGTAGCTTGCAGTCTCATAAGCCCACAAAGCGAAACCAATGTCTTGAAACATGTAAGATTGTTAAGGGCTTGGACACACTAGAGGCAGGAAACATGTTCCCGATGTTGAGGGAGTCCACAACCAGGGGCCACAGTTTGAGAATACGGAGTAAGCCATTTAGCACGGAGACGAGGAAACACTTTTTCTCACAGAGAGTGGTGAGTCTGTGGAATTCTCTTAGGGCTCTTAGGTAGATAGAATTCTCTTAGGTAGATAGGGCTCTTAAAAATAGCAGAGTCAGGGGATATGGGGAGAATGCAGGAACGGGGTACTGATTTGGGATGATCAGCCATGATCACATTGAATGGTGGTGCTGGCTCATGGACTAAATGGACTACTCCTGCACCTATTGTCTATTGTCTATTGTCTTTACGGCGTCTACAGACCGCTAAGAGCCATGCCTCCCCAGGCCAGGCGGCACCATTAAATGCCACCAACTGTCAAGTGCTACTGCAGCTCAATGTTGAAGGCCTTACCACCACTAAGCTCAACGTCTTCGAACGGAAACGTTAACCTTCACGTGGTCCACCCTGTTTCGACGAATGCAATCAACCTGGCATGCACAAACAGATAAGCAATAGACAATGGACAATAGGTGCAGGAATAGGCCATTTGGCCCTTCGAGCCAGCACTGCCATTCAATGTGATCATGGCTGATCATCCCCAATCATTACCCCGTTCCTGCCTTCTCCCCATATCCCCCGACTCCGCTATTTTTAAGAGCCCTATCCAGTTCTCTCTTGAAAGCATCCAGAGAACCCGCCTCCACCGCCCTCTGAGGCAGAGAATTTCACAGACTCACCACTCTCTGTGAGAAAAAGTGAGAAAATGATCAAACAGAACAAGTGGTCTTCCAACGTTAGGCCGTGCACGCCATACGCAAGAAGAAGAACAACATCAAAGCTCTCTACAGCACACAGTCAACCTTGGAAAGTGTTGCAGTGAAAGATCAGCATGATTCGGGCAGATCATGAGACGCCTTTGTCTGAGTTAATGATCTTTCAGTAGCAGTTGTTCTTTGGTTCAATGCGTGTCCTGCTATCAGTCCACTGAGCACTGTGCTGTGTTACGCAATTGTCCAGGCTCAACTTTAGCAAAACCCACTGCGACGGCGCCATGACCTTCTTGATAAGTGCACACACTGGAGAATAGATTATCGGCATGGGCATGGCGGGCCGAAGGGCCTCTACTGTGCTTGATCATTCAATTAAAACCGACACAGAGTGCTGGAGTAACTCAGCGGGTCAGGCAGCATCTGTGGAGAACATGGATAGGTGACGTTTCACAGAGTGCTGGAGTAACTCAGCGGGTCAGGCAGCATCTGTGGAGAACATGGATAGGTGATGTTTCACAGAGTGCTGGAGTAACTCAGCGTGTGAGGCAGCATCTCTGGAGAAAATGGATAGGTGGCGTTTTGGGTCTGGACCCTGCTTCAGACTGAATGTACTGGGTGAGGGTGAGAAAGGTGGAAGGCATGTGGGGACGGATAAAGTTTGGCAAGTGATAGGTAGAACATTGGTCAAAGTCCGGAGTTGTGAGGGAGGAGGGGTATAGGGACAGGTTGTGCTGGGAAAAATTCCCTGGGGAGGGGGTTGTTTGGGTCAGAAGGGATGAGTGAACCAAGGAGTTGCAGAAGGAGCGGTTCTGTGGAAGGAGGAATGGGGTGGAGATGGGAAGATGGGAATGGTGATGGGATCACGTTGGAGGTGAGGGAAATGTCAGAGGATGCTGTGTTGGATGTGGGGGCTGGTTGCTGTAAGGTGAGGACTAGAGAAACTCCATCCTTTCTCTGTCTGGTGGGATATGAGGATCTGGGGAAAAAACAGGAACGGGGTACTGATTTTGGATGATCTGGCATGATCATATTGACAATAGATAATAGATGCAGGAGTAGGCCATTCAGCCCTTCGAGCCAGCACTGCCATTCAATGTGATCATGGCTGATCATCCCCAATCAGTACTCCGTTCCTGCCTTCTCCCCATATCCCCTGACTACACTATCTTTAAGACCCCTATCTATCTCTCTCTTGAAAGCATCCAGAGAACCTGCCTCCACCGCCTTCTGAGACAGACTCACCACTCTCTGTGAGAAAAAGTGTTTCCACGTCTCCGTTCTAAATGGCTTACTCCTTATTTTTAAACTGTGGCCCCTGGTTCTGGACTCCCCCAACATCGGGAACATATTAGCGTGACCAAGCCCTTAACAAATCTTATATGTTTCAATGAGATTCCCTCTCATCCATCTAAACTCCAGAGTGTACAAGCCCAGCCGCTCCATTCTCTCAGCATATGACAGTCCCGCTATCCCGGGATTTAACCTTGTGAACCTACGCTGCACTCCCTCAATAGCAAGAATGTCCTTCCTCAAATTAGGGGACCAAAACTGTACACAATACTCCAGGTGTGGTCTCACTAGGGCCCTGTACAACTGCAGAAGGACCTCTTTGAATGGCGGTGCTGGCTTGAAGGGCCGAATGGCCTACTCCTGCACTATGTTTCTATGGGACGGGGAGCAAGAGAGAAACTAAGGACACAGAAAAGACACGTGTGAGGGCCCCATCTTTGAGAGAATGGAGCAACCCATGTTCCCTAAAGAATGAGGACATCTCCAATGACTGGTATTTAATTTTAGTTTAGTTTAGTTTTGTTTGCTTTATTATTGTGACGTATACCGTAAGGCTTTTGTTTGTGAGCTTTCCATTCAGAGAAAAGACTGTACATGACATATGATACAGACACTGGATAATGGGAATACATTTTAATGTAAGATAAAGTCCAGTAAAGTCCGATTAAAGATCGTCCAAGGGTCCTCCAATGAGCTAGTTGGGAGGTCAATGTGGTAGGTTCCCGATGTTGGGGGAGTCCAGAACCAGGGGCCACAGTTTAAGAATAAGGAGTAAGCCATTTAGAACGGAGACGAGGAAACACTTTTTCTCACAGAGAGTTGTGAGTCTGTGGAATTCTCTGCCTCAGAGGGCGGTGGAGGCAGGTTCTCTGGACGCTTTCAAGAGAGAGCTTGATAGGGCTCTTGAAGATAGCGGAGTCAGAGGATATGGGGAGAAGGCAGGAATGAGGTAAATTAAATTAAATTAAATTTCTTTATTTATATAGCACATTTTTAGTCAACTTGCATTGACCCCAAAGTGCTTCACATAATTACATCCACACACACAGGCAAAGGTGGGTGAAGTGTCTTGCCCAAGGACACACACAGGCAAAGGTGGGTGAAGTGTCTTGCCCAAGGACACAACGACAGTATGCACTCCAAGCGGGATTCGAAACAGCTACCTTCCGGTTGCCAGCCGAACACTTAGCCCATTGTGCCATCTGTCGTCTGTACTGATTGGTACTGATTGGAGATGATCAGCCATGATCATGGTGAATGGCGGTGCTGGCTCGAAGGGCCGAATGGCCTACTCCTGCACCTATTGTCTATTGACCGCTCTCTAGTTGGTGATAGTATGGTTCAGTTGCCTGATAACAGCTGGGAAGAAACTGTCCCTGAATCTGGAGGTGTGCGTTTTCACACTTCTGTACCTCTTGCCCGATGGGAAACGGGAGAAGAGGGAGTGACCGGGGTGCGACTCATCCATGATTATGCTGCTGGCCTTGCCGAGGCAGCGTGAGGTGTCGATGGAGTCAATGGAAAGTTGGTTGGTTTGTGTGGAAGATTGACACGAATGTAGTAACTCAGCGGGACAGGCAGCATCTCTGGAGAGAAGGAATGGGTGACGATTCGGGCTGAGACCCTTCTTCAGACCCGACCCGAAATGTCACCTATTCATTTTCTTCTGAGATGCTGTCTGACCCGCTGAATTACTTCAGTATTTTGTGTCTATCTTTGGTTTAAACCAGCATCTGTAGTTCATTCAGCCATGATTATATTGAATGGCGGTGCAGGCTCGAAGGGCCGAATGGCCTACTCCTGCACCTAATTTCTATGTTTCTATGTTTCTATTCCTCCACAGTGCTACACGGGTGGGTTTAAACGGAACAGTGGGGGGGTGGTGTCAACAATGTGGAAGCGTGTGCGTGCAGTTAACGGAAAAGAGATTGTAGGAAAGGTCACGTTTAAACTAACAGGGCAGGGGGATGGGAACCAATGCAAGGAGACAGAGGAGGGGAGGACAGAAGCAAAAGGTAGAAGGGAGATAAGAAAAACAAATCTGAAAGATTTGTGTCTTAATGTGAGGAGTATTCGTAATAAGGTGGATGAATTGAACGCGCTGTTAGTAGTTAAGGGATATGATATAGTTGGAATTACGGAGAATTGGTATGGGTAGAACCGTGAAATAGCCAAGATGCATGGCAGATGCATTATAATGTGGATAAATGTGAGGTTATCCACTTTGGTGGCGAGAACCAAAGATCTTATAGCAGGCTCCGCTATAGGATCTTTGGCGAGAACAGGAAGGCAGATAATTATCTGAATGGTGTCAGATTAGGAAAAGGGGAGGTTCAACGAGACCTGGGTGTACTTGTACATCAGTAGAGCCAGGATTTTGCCATGAATGCCATGTGCCTTTTCATGCCTTTTTTTTGATGATTTCAGGAAGATAATGCCTTTTTCACGATTGAGTGCCTAAATCAGCCTTTCTTTGCCATTTTAACGTAACTTACAAGAAAATTTACACTACCTGGGCAAAACCCGGCTGTGAGTGGGTGTCCAGTCTTTGCAGACTAGAGTCATGCTTTAAGTAGGTGTGAAGTGGTGATTGGGGAGGTGTAGGTGGGGAAGGATCTAGTCTTTTCAAACTGGTCAGGCTGTGAGTAGGTGTGAAGTGTTGGTTGGGGATGGGGTATGGGGGTACCTGGGTTAAGTTTCTGTTTATCGAAACTGCAGTAGAACTCGTTCAGGTCATTGGTCAGCTGATGATTGTCCAAGGAAGGGGGGGGGGGGGGTTCCTCTTGTAGCTTATGATTACTTGCAAGCCCTTCCACACTGAAGGGCATTGCTGAGAACGTGCTCCTCAACTTCTCAGAGTACCTTTCCTTGGCAGCTCTGATTCCTCTTCTCAGCTTGTTCTTGGCCTGCCTGTAGAGATCTGCATCCCTGCTCCTGTGGGATCTACCCCTGCAAACGTCAAAATGCCTAAAGTCGAGTCAACGCCTTGTAAAAAAATGAACGATTTGGTCAGAGTGTAAGGGAGTGATATATTCTCTACAGCCAACTGTGTGCTGATTTACAAAGCATGTGAGAAAGCAGTGAATCAGGAGAAGAAATATTTAGTCTCCCAGCATGTACAGACACTTAAACATAAGTCGGCGGCAGAGAAACTGAAGGAAGGAAATACGCAAGCTTGTCTCCTCACAACATTTACTGCTGGCTCCAGTCGCAAATTTGAGTTTTCGAGTGATCTGTGCAAAGCATTCATTGATGCTGGAATTCCACTGTGGAAATTGGAAAACAAATCTCTCAGAGGTTTTTTTAGAGAAATACACAGAGGAACATATACCGAGCGAGTCATCATTACGGAAAAATTATGTTGACAGCAACTTCAACATTGTTATGCAGAAAATTAGAGATGAAGTTGCACGCAACAAAATATGGATCTCAATAGACGAGACAACCAATGCTGTGGGGAGATATGTTGCCAATGTGGTCATCGGTACACTGGAGACAGGTCAACCATCAAAGAACTATTTGTTGACGTTGGAAGTATTGGAGAAGTCAAATAGCTCAACTATTGCTCAGTTGTTTACATCTTCACTTGCTGTACATTGTCCAGAAGGTATAAAACACAAGAATGTTCTTCTGTTTGTGACTGATGCAGCTCCGCACATGAAAAAACCAATTGTTCAAGCGCTTTTGATTGCAACATGCGCCTTAATTTAGTTCAACAAAGAAACTGACAAGTTACTAAAGAACCTTTATTCCCAAAATGTTGCATTTGACATTCTTAGCTCACGGACTCCATAGAATTGCTGAGTACATACGTAGCTTGTTTCCAAATGTCGATCGCCTAGTTTCCAATGTCAAGAAAATCTTCCTCAAAGCACCGTCACGTGTGCAATTGTTCAAGGAATTTGCACCTGAGATTCCGCTACCTCCTCGGCCTGTTTTGACTAGGTGGGGTACTTGGCTCTTAACTGGTCATTTAATCTACTATGCTGCAAATTTTGAAAAGATAAAATAAATCGTCAACTGTTTTGAAGAAGAAGAATCTGCTACAGTCAGTGAAATCATGCAGCAAAAGTCCCTCTTGTGTTTATTACTTCCAACTTTGCAAACTTCCCACAAGCTATTACTTCCCTTGAGAAACGCGGCGAAACAGTGAATAACTTGCAGGTTTCCAACAAAGTAACTGACGATATTCGTAAAGATCCTGCCGATGTAGGTAAAGACATACAAGGAAAATGTGAGAGAGTGATTTTAGCTGACTTGAAAAAATACAAAACATAGCTAAAGTTCTCAAAGGTTGTTGTTATGCACAAGATATCAACATGAATATAGAGTTTGTAGCTTGTTTTGGGTATGCACCAGTGACCTCAGCTGGGGTAGAAAGAAGTTTTTCACATCTGAAGCATATTCTGTCTGATAGACGGCATATTTTAACACCAGATTATTTGAAAGAAATGCTAGTAATTATGTGTACCCAGGGAACTTTGGTCATTTAATGTAGTATACCTTTATAATTATCATTTTTAATCATATTTTGATGGTGGAAATAAATGCCTTTTTATGCCCTTTTTGTCAATAAATGCCTTTTGTGTGCCTTTTTTGCAATTTTATTATGCCTTTTTGCCTGCCTATCAGATTTTTAGCGCCTGAACATCCTGGCTCTATACATCAGTCACTGAAAGTAATCATGCAGATAGAGTAGGCAGTGAATGAAGCTAATGGTATCAAAAGAAGGAACTGCAGATGCTGGAAAATCGAAGGTAGACAAAAATGCTGGAGAAGGTCAGCGGGTGAGGCAGCATCTATGGAGCGAAGGAAATAGGCAACGTTTCAGGTTTGAGGAAGGGTTTTGACCCAAAACGTTGCCTATTTCCTTCGCTCCATTGATGCTGCCTCACCCACTGAGTTTCTCCAGCATTCTCCAACAAGCATGTTGGCCTTCATTGCGAGAGGAGTTTAGGAGCAAGGAGGTCCTACTCCAGTTGTACAGGGCCCTGGTGAGACCACACCTGGAGTATTGTGTGCAGTTTTGTTCTCCTAATTTGAGAAACAACGTTATTGCTATTGATGGAGTGCAACGTAGGTTCACCAGGTTAATTCCCGGGATGGCGGGACTGACGTATGATGAAAGAATGGGTCGACTGGGTTTGTATTCACTGGAGTTTAGAAGCATGAGAGCGGATCTTTTAGAAACATATACAATTCTTAAAGGATTGGACAGGGTAGATGTAGGAAAAAATTTCCCGATATTGGGGAAGTCCAGAACCAGGGGTCACAGTTTAAGAATAAGGGGTAGGCCATTTAGGACTGAGATGAGGAAAAACTTCTTCACCCAGAGAGTTGTGAATTCTCTGCCACAGAAGGTAGTGGAGGCCAATTCACTGGATGTTTTCAAGAGAGAGTTAGATTTAGCTCTTATGGCTAAAGGAATCAAGGGATATGGGGAGAAAGCAGGAATGGGGTACTGATTTTAGATGATCAGCCATGATCATATTGAATGGTGGTGCTGGCCTGAAACAACACCTCCAACATCATCTCTCTGAGCACCGGTTCCCCTCAGGGCTGCGTCCTGAGTCCACTGCTGTTTACCCTGATGACCCACGACTGTTGTTCCTGGTTTAGTATAAACCACATCATGAAGTACACAGATGACACAGCAGTGGTGGGCCTTATCCGGGACGACAATGAACTGGCTTACAGGGAGGAGGTGAAACAACTGGTGGACTGGTGCAATACGAACAATCTGATCCTGAATGTTGAAAAAACAAAGGTCATCGTCGACTTCAGGAAAAACCGGCACAGTCACACACCACTACACATTAATGACAGCGATGTGGAGTTGGTCAGTAGCACTAAGTTCCTGGGGGTGCAGATCACTGACAGTCTGACCTGGCCAAATAACATCACATCAATAGTTAAGAGAGCGCAGCAGCGGTTGCACTTTCTGCGCCGGATGAGAAGAGCTCACCTCCCCCATCCCATCCTCACCACTTTCTACAGGAGAACCATAGAGAGCATTTTGACCAGCTGCATCTCTGTCTGGTTTGGGGACTGTAAAGCCTCCGACTGGAAGTCCGTGCAGAGAGTGGTGAGGACGGCTGAAAAAAATCATTGGGATTTCTCTCCCCTCAATCGGGAACATTGCGAGCAAACGTTGCTTGTCCAAGGCCAGCAGTATTATAAAGGACCCCACACATCTCCATCATGGACTGTTCACTCTGCTGCCCTCGGGCAAAAGATATCGTAGCATAAGGAACAGAACCTCAAGGTTTTGCAACAGCTTCTTCCCACGAGCCATCAGACTCTTGAATGCCGTGTAATGGGCCGCCACCATTATCTATTTTATCTTTTAATCCATTTTATCATTTTATCCTTGTTTATTTTTGTGTTGCACGGGGAGCCAAATGCAACGGAATCTCGTTTAGAATTGCATATATCAATAATCAATCAATCAATCAATCATATAATCAAATAATCATATATCGATGTATTTCTAAATGATTGATTGATTGAAAGAAAGCAGGAATGGGGTACTGATTTTAGATGATCAGCCATGATCATATTGAATGGTGGTGCTGGCCTGAAGGGCCGAATGGCCTACTCCTGCACCTATTTTTCTATGTTTTCTATGTTGGATTGTAGCTGGTTAGGGAGCGACTTCGGGAGCTCCAAGCCGCAGGAGCTTAGATCGCCCCGACTGCGGATGGTTCGACTGCCCTGACGACAGGAGAATAAAGAGGGAAGAAGATAAGACTTTATTGCCTTCCATCACAGTGAGGAATGTGGGGAATCTGCTGTAGTGAATGTTTATGGTAACTTTAATTTAGTTGTGTGTCTAGTTGCTTTTTTTCCGTATGGGTGTATGGTAATTCGAGTTTCACTGTACCTTAATTGGTACACGTGACAATAAACAGATCGTTTAAACCTTTGGGAGACAAAAGTGCTGGAGAAACTCAGCGGGTGCAGCAGCATCTATGGAGCGAAGGAAATAGGCAACGTTTCGGGCCGAAACCCTTCTTAAGAAGGTCTGAAGAAGGGTTTCGGCCCGAAACGTTGCCTATTTCCTACGCTCCATCGATGCTGCCTCACCCACTGAGTTTCTCCAGCACTTTTGTCTACCTTCAATTTTGCATCATCTCCAGTTCCTTCTTGAACATTTGAAACCTTTTTGATTGTCTGGGCTGCATCCACAACTCTCTGCAATTTTTTGTTGTGTTCGGAGCAGTTGCGGCGAAGATGGAGGAATTGTGAGTAGGGGATGGCGTGTACATTTGTGGTATCTCTACATTAAACTGCATCCTCAATAGAGCACAATACCTGGCCTTTGGACCAAAGATTATACTTTGGACTGATTGCACACCTGGAGCATGCGCAGTGCGTCGTCGCCTGCAGCCCAATAGGAGCATGCGCAGTGAAACGTTCCTTCAGCACAACTGGAGCATGCGCAGTGCGATGCCCACCCCCCCGCCCCCCCGCGGGTTCGTCGGTTCCCTGCAGCTCAATTGGAGCATGCGCAGTGCGACGGCTCTTCAGCGTGGTCGGTGCGGAGCACGCGCAGTGGGACGGCTCTCATCGTGCCGGCCGTGTGGAGCATGCGCAGTGCGCCGGTTGCTTCCCCAACCGCCCGCCGTGAGGAGCATGCGCAGTGCGCCGGCTCTCATCGAGCCGGCCGTGCGGAGCATGCGTAGTACGCCTGTTGCTCCGGCCCCCCCACCGCCCGCCCGCCCGCCATACGGAGCATGCGCAGTGCTCCCGCTGGCTGGCAGCTCGGCCGGGCCGGGTTGAGGCGCCGCGCTGCAGGCTGGGATCGTGGAGGACCGGAGCGAGGGTCAGAGCGCAGCCCCGGCGAAATGGCGGACGTTGAGAGCCAGGAGCAGGAGGCGGCGGCGACCGAGGCCGACTGGAGCCGCAACGAGCGCCTGGTGGCCACCGCGGCGCAGGAAGAGTAAGGGGGGAGACGCGGGCGGTGTGAAGCTGAGGGGAGGAGGGAGATGGCGGCGGCGGGGAGGCTGATCCACCGACCCTCGTGTGGGGAGCGCGGCGGCCCTCCCTCTCCCCCGGCCCGGCTCAAGCTGCCCTCTCCCCCGGCCCGGCCCGCTTCAGGCTGCCCTCTCCCCCGGCCCAGCCCAGCCCGGCCCGCCTCAGGCTGCCCTCTCCCCCGGCCCGGGCTCCTCTCGAGGCCCGGCCTCGGGCTCTCCCCGCTGTCCTCTGCCTCGACACCGGCTCCCGATCTCTCCCCCCCCCCCCGGGATCCGGCTCCCGGGCTTCCCGCTCTCCTCTTCTCACCGTTCACAAACCCGCCTCCCCGCTCCCTCAACCCTCTATCCCGCTCGCCTCGGGCTCCCCGCTTCTTCCCCCCCCCCTCCCTCGGCACATAGCCACGAAAGTAGGCCATTCAGCCCTTCGAGCCAGCACCGCCATTCAATGTGATCATGGCTCTGCCCTCAATCCCTGGCCACCTCTTACTTATCCCATTAACGTTGCTGTTATTATTTCCCCATCCGCCTGACCAGCTGAAGGGTTTCCAACATTTTTAGAAACAGGAAAGTTTTAGAAGAATACGGGCAATTTTATTTTTGTGTTCCTTTCTATTTATCTCATTTTAACCTCCCTCGTGTTCTTCTCCACCCCTTGATTGCTTTATCCGAGGTCATGACCGCCTTTCGTCAGTTGCGTGTTTCCCACCAGACGGTTAACTTTCTAAAAAAAATAAAATATTTCAGATATGATTCTGAAATTAGAACAAAATGTTGGAAACTCAGCAGGACAGACAAAATCTGTGGAGAAAATGCTTCAGATCTGTGTCATTTCATCAAACTTTTGTTTAAAGTGACTCTCTTTTCTCTGTGTAATCGATTTATGAACCGATTATAATATAATGAGAAACACAAAGTGATGTAGTTCAGCAGGTCAGATGCCACCTTAGTCACTCCAGCATTTTGTGTGTTTTGCTCAAGATTCCAACCATCTGGGGAGAAAATGTTTCAGTTCAATTACATTTTGTCAATTTCCAATGTCTGCAGTTCCTTGCAAGTGTCTCCATAGCCTAATGATACACGAGGAAGTACAGTTGTTGGAATCTCCAGCAGAACACACAGTGCTGGAGTAATTCAGCATAGATAGGTGCCGTTTCGGGTCAGGTCCCTTTAGACTGAAGTAGGATTCTGACCTGGAACATTGCCTTTCCGTTCCGTTATACTGCCTGACCTGTCATGTTACTCCAGAACTTTGTGTTTTGCTCAAGTTATTTTAGTCGATTTAGTCCCTTCCAGTTATGTAGAAATATTGACTGTGTATGTACGTAAACAAAATCGTGCTTTTCAATGATTTCATACTTAAGTTCTTCTAAGTCAGACCACACATCTGTGGCAAGATCGAGAAAGTTAATATTTCAGATTGTATTAGCCAGAAAATAGTGATAATTGGCTCGCGTGCAAATGTTGCATATGGACGGTGTTACGGCTTATGTTTACTGCTGTCACGTGTACTGAGGTACAATGAAAACATGTTTACATGCTCCAAACAAATCAGATAGTGCTGTACATGAATACAATCAAGCCAAACGCAAGTACAAAATTGTAAGCTCCTCACTACATAGACTTAGGGGGCATGGATTTTGTCTTTTCACTGTATATATTAGTGTGTATGTGCACATGTGTGTATATAAAGACATGCGTGTGTGTATATAGATGTGTGTACGTGTATATAGAGATAAATGTGTGTACATAGAGATAAATGTACAGTGCCCTTCATAATGTTTGGGACAAAGACCCATCATTTATTTATTTGCCTCTCTAATCCACAATTTGAGATTTGCAATAGTAAAAAAATCACATATGGTTAAAGTGCACATTGTCAGGTTTCATTAAAGGCCATTTATATACATTTTGGTTTCGCCATGTAGAAATTACAGCTGTGTTTATACATAGTCCCCCCCATTACAGGGCACCATAATGTTTGCAACATGGCTTCACAAGCATTTGTAATTGCTGAGGTGTGTTTAATTGCCTCCTTAATGCAGGTATAAGAGAGCTTTCAGCACCTAGTCTTTCCTCCCGTCTTTCCGTCACCGTTGGAACCTTTTATGGCTGTTTATCATGTATCAACATGAGGACCAAAGTTGTTCCAATTAAAGTCAAAGAAGCCATTATGAGCTGAGAAACAAGAATTAAACTGTTAGAGACATCAACCAAACCTTAGGCTTACCAAAATCAAACGTTTTGAACATCATTAAGAAGAAAGAGAGCACTGGTGAGCTTACTAATCACAAAGGGACTGGCAGGCATTACCAGAGAAGACACCCAGCAACTGGTGATGTCCATGAATCGCAAACTTCACGCAGTCGTTGCATGCAAAGGGTATTGTAATGTTTGAGACCACGTAAGGCCCTGTTGTGGCTAGCACAAGCAGAAGGAAAACACGTCCAACCTCTTGTAAGTATGATTTATTTTGCCCCACCCACGGACACTTCTCCAAGGTCACCTGCTCTCGATCACGAGGCACAGCCCTTTATATTAAAGGGGCACTGGCATTTACATATACATCACATCTCCCCCATTACTTTAATTACAATTCTCCCCCTTCCCTTAAACTACCTTACATCCCCCCCCCCCTTCAACGTTGGTCAAAATTAATAACTTGAACCTTAATGAATTTAATGTGGATAAAGTACCACAAATAACACAGTGCTCGTCATACTACAAAACTATAAAAAAAATTGCCCAACAATTTTACATAACAAGTCGAGTTGGGGGTTGTGACAATCGCCCACTTCTCGTGCAAGTCGTCTTTCCAACTCATTCTGTGTGGTATTTCTGTTGTGTGCGAGTGTGGCTTGGCTCGCTTTGAGCCGATTCCCCCACCACAGACCCTTGTGATGCGGCTTGTGATAGTTCGCTTGAGTTTGGGAGACTAGCTCCTTCTGGGTGAGGGGTTCCTCCTTGTGGGAGAGTGTTCGCACTTGTCTGCTGCGTGTTGCCAGGGCATGGCTCAGCTGCTTCGTGCGCAGGTCGTATGTCCTTCCTGTTCCTGCGGAACTCAGTACCACACGGTGTAGAGATGACGTAGCTCCGAGGGGACAGGTTTTCTCTTGCAATACGGCCGCATTGCCACTCAGTTGGTTTGGCATGAAACCATACCTGTTGTTGTTGTTCCAGGCGCGGCAGCGGCTCGACGCTTGCCTTCACATTGAAGCATCCCACTTCTGACACCATGTAATATTTTAGACGACGTAAGGCCCTGTTGTGACTAGCACAAGCAGAAGGAAAACACGTCCGATATCTTGTAAGTATAAATTATTCTGCCCCACCCACGGACACTTCTCCAAGGTCCAAGATATGTGAAAAGAAAGAGAAGATATGTGAAAAGAAAGAGATTAGTTAAAACAAATGTAGGTCCCTTGCAGTCAGAGACAGGTGAGTTGATCATGGGGAACAAGGATATGGCGGACCAACTGAATAACTACTTTGGTTCCGTCTTCACTAAGGAAGACATAAATAATCTGCCGGAAATAGCAGGGGACCGTGGGTCAAAGGAGTTGGAGGAATTGAGTGAAATCCAGGTTAGCCGGGAAGTAGTGTTGGGTAAATTGAATGGATTAAAGGCCGATAAATCCCCAGGGCCAGATAGGCTGCATCCCAGAGTACTTAAGGAAGTAGCTCCAGAAATAGTGGATGCATTAGTAATAATCTTTCAAAACTCTTTAGATTCTGGAGTAGTTCCTGAGGATTGGCGGGTAGCAAACGTAACCCCACTTTTTAAGAAGGGAGGGAGAGAGAAAACGGGGAATTACAGACCAGTTAGTCTAACATCGGTAGTGGGGAAACTGCTAGAGTCAGTTATTAAAGATGGGATAGCAGCACATTTGGAAAGTGGTGAAATCATTGGACAAAGTCAGCATGGATTTACAAAAGGTAAATCATGTCTGACAAATCTTATAGAATTCTTCGAGGATGTAACTAGTAGCGCGGATAGGGGAGAACCAGTGGATGTGGTGTATCTGGACTTCCAGAAGGCTTTCGACAAGGTCCCACATAAGAGATTAGTATACAAACTTAAAGCACACGGCATTGGGGGTTCAGTATTGATGTGGATAGAGAACTGGCTGACAAACAGGAAGCAAAGAGTAGGAGTAAACGGGTCCTTTTCACAATGGCAGGCAGGGACTAGTGGGGTACCGCAAGGCTCAGTGCTGGGACCCCAGCTATTTACAATATATATTAATGATCTGGATGAGGGAATTGAAGGCAATATCTCCAAGTTTGCGGATGACACTAAGCTGGGGGGCAGGGTTAGCTGTGAGGAGGATGCTAGGAGACTGCAAGGTGACTTGGATAGGCTGGGTGAGTGGGCAAATGTTTGGCTGATGCAATATAATGTGGATAAATGTGAGGTTATCCATTTTGGTGGCAAAAACAGGAAAGCAGACTATTATCTAAATGGTGGCCGATTAGGAAAAGGGGAGATGCAGCGAGACCTGGGTGTCATGGTACACCAGTCATTGAAAGTAGGCATGCAGGTGCAGCAGGCAGTGAAGAAAGCGAATGGTAAGTTAGCTTTCATAGCAAAAGGATTTGAGTATAGGAGCAGGGAGGTTCTACTGCAGTTGTACAGGGTCTTGGTGAGACCACACCAGGAGTATTGCGTACAGTTTTGGTCTCCAAATCTGAGGAAGGACATTATTGCCATAGAGGGAGTGCAGAGAAGGTTCACCAGACTGATTCCTGGGATGTCAGGACTGTCTTATGAAGAAAGACTGGATAGACTTGGTTTATACTCTCTAGAATTTAGGAGATTGAGAGGGGATCTTATAGAAACTTACAAAATTCTTAAGGGGTTGGACATGCTAGATGCAGGAAGATTGTTCCCGATGTTGGGGAAGTCCAGGACAAGGGGTCACAGCTTAAGGATAAGGGGGAAATCCTTTAAAACCGAGATGAGAAGAAATTTTTTCACACAGAGAGTGGTGAATCTCTGGAACTCTCTGCCACAGAGGGTAGTCGAGGCCAGTTCATTGGCTATATTTAAGAGGGAGTTAGATGTGGCCCTTGTGGCTAAGGGGATCAGAGGGTATGGAGAGAAGACAGGTACGGGATACTGAGTTGGATGATCAGCCATGATCATATTGAATGGCGGTGCAGGCTCGAAGGGCCGAATGGCCTACTCCTGCACCTAATTTCTATGTTTCTATGTCACCTGCTCTCGATCACGAGGCACAGCCCTTTATATTGAAGGGGCACTGGCATTTACATATACATCACAGGTATGCAACAAAATACTAAACATGATTATTTTCATTTACAGGACGTTGTTGTGTCCCAAACATTATGGTGCCCTGAAATGGGGGGGGCTATGTATAAACACTGCTGTAAGTTCTACATGGTGAGACCAAAATGTATAAAAATGGCCTTTATTAAAATCTGACAATGTGCACTTTAACCACATGTGATGTTTTCTACCACAAATCTCAAATTGTGGAGTACAGAGTCAAATAAATAAATGATGGGTCTTTGTCTTAAACATTATGGAGGGTAATGTATGTGCACCACACACACACACGCACACACACAGATTTAGTGTTAAACCAAGCAATAATAGTGCAAAGATTAAAAAACAATGCCCCCCAAGTCTGTGTAGTTTGGAGCTTATTTGAAGGTTGTTGGGAAGACGCTGCTCCTGAACCTGGACGTTACCGATTTCAGGCTCCTGCACCTTCTCCCCAGTGACAGAAGTGAAACGAGTGTGTGGCCAGAGTACAGAATATAGTTTCTCAGATGGGAAAGATATTTAAAAGTGGGGCCATTGTATCAGATGACAGTAGACCGTGTTCTGGGACCAGCACGCAACGAGTTGCTATGCACCAGCACCATCTCGGACGCATCTTTATAACCTTTATAACAATGGTTGTGAAGCCATGTCGCAAATGTTTATGTGCCCTGAAATGGGGGGACTATGTATAAAAGCTGGAGTAACTCAGCATGTCAGACAGAATCTCTGGTGGTCTTTCGGGTCGAGACGCTTCTTCAGAAGAGTCTGGAGAAGGATCTAACAAGGGTCTCGACCCAAACTGTTACCTATTCCTTTTCTCCAGAGATGCTGTCTGACACGCTGAGTTACTCCAGCTTTATGTGTCTATCTTTGGTTTAAACCAGCATCTGCAGTTCCTTCCTACACATTCTGTTGGTTGATGCAGAGTCCTGAAGTCTGACATTCCAGTCTTTTTAACCAACACAGTCAGCTCAGTGTCATTTTAATAGTTGAATTTTTTAAACGCAATATTTTTAGTTTTACAAGTTTTGAAGTTGGAGCTACCTAGTACTATGCTATAATTTTTCTGCATGCCCGTGCAAAACTAAGCTGTTGTTTACCTCCAAAGCCCAAAATTGCTAGTAATGGCAATCACAGTGAGTGGAAAATTCAATATTTTGTCGTATTCAATAATATGAGCGTTGCCCTGTCTAGATTTTTAGTTTTCTAGTACATTGATAATGATTTATGTGGAGATCTGTGATTGTAGAAATGAGTTGCTGTTGGGAGATAGAATGATCTTGTGAAAGATAACAAAAACTTTGACGAAGATTTGTTGGGAGAGGGGTGGGGAAATCGGGTGAGTTTCACGCATATTTGGTGTATATTGTAATGCTTGCAGCATGCATCATCTGCATTTGATTTTTAGATCCATGGTCATACATACAGCACAGAAAATGTCCCTTTCATGCCTGCCAAAATGTCCATCTAAGCGTATCCCATTTGCCTGTATTTGGCCCATATCCCTCTAAACCTTTCCTATCTATCTACCTGTTCAAATGTCCTTCAAATGTATATTGTACCTGCCTCAAATACTTATGTGTAGCACCCTGTGCACGCACCGCCCACTATGTGGGGAAATTTACATCTGCCCTCAGATCCCTTTAAATCTTTCCCTTTGCCAATGCTCGTCGTAAACTCCACTACTCTGGAAAAAAGACTGTAACAATCATAGTTTTATAAATGTAGTACCCTTTGTATGCCCCACCATGTGTGTGTGTGGCCTGCCCCTCAAAGGGTCTCGACTCGAAAAGTCACCCATCAGAAGATTAGGGGTAACATGAGGGGGAACTTCTTTACTCAGAGAGTGGTAGCTGTGTGGAATGAGCTTCCAGTGGAAATGGTGGGGGCAGGTTCGATTTTATCATTTAAAAATAAATTGGATAGGTATATGGATGGGAAAGGAATGGAGGGTTATGGTCTGAGCGCAGGTAGATGGGACTAGGGGAGAATAAGTGTTCGGCACGGACTAGAAGGGCCGAGTTGGCCTGTTTCCGTGCTGTAATTGTTATATGGTTATTCTCCAGAGATGCTGTCTGTCCGCTGAGTTACTCCAGAATTTTGTGTTTAGTCAATAGTCAATTTTTTTCGTCACATATACATAAAAATGCAGTGAAATGAATTTGCCAGCAGCGGTATCATTAAAAAAGAACACACAATACACAATAAGATTTAACACAAAGATCCACCACAGCATTCTTCACTGTGGTGGAAGGCACAAATTGACTATCAGTCTAAACCAGCACCTGCAGTTCCTTCCTACACCTTTAAATCTTTCCCTGTACCTATCCTCTAGACTCCCCAGTAGAATTACTGTGTGTATCTACCTTATCTATGCCCCTCATACTTTTATGCAACTCTATAAGGTCACTCTCAGCTTCCTTAGTTCCAGGTAAAGCATTCATAGTCGATCCACCCTCTCCTTATAAATTCAAGTCTTCCTGGCAATATCCTTGGGAAACGTTTGCATTATCTATAGCTTAATCACATCCTGCCTCTAGTTTTCGGAACTGCACACAATATTTCCCAACTGCAGATCTAACTAACAATTTGTATAACGGTAACTCGGTCCCACTCTTGTACTCAGCACTACGGCTGATGAAAGCAAGCATGGCATATGCCATATTCATTACCTTACCTACCTGTGTTGCCACTTTCAGGCAGTTATACACCCTTCGGGAACCGGTGTCTCTGTTCTTCCTTGGGCCAGGCTATTCACTCTGTCGTGGCCTGGTTTAACGTCCCAAAGGGCACCGCTTCATACTTGTCCAAGTTAAATTCCTTCTATTACTCCTTTGACCCCTTTCCCAGTTAATTAATAACCTGTTGTAACCTTAGATAACTTCTTTAAAGATGTCGCTGGAGCATGGCGACTTATTTTTGTGCT
Organism: Amblyraja radiata; assembly: GCF_010909765.2. NCBI lineage: Eukaryota > Metazoa > Chordata > Chondrichthyes > Rajiformes > Rajidae > Amblyraja > Amblyraja radiata. Next base: position 121,970,656 of record NC_045957.1, on the reverse strand, counting down.
CTTTCCAGAGAGGGATCTACTACCATCCAATACAGTCGCTGTACTCTTCTAAATCTCTTTGCTCTGCACTCTGTATCTTCCCCTTTGCTCTATCTATTACACTTGAGTTTGAACTGATTATATCTACGTGTGGTATATCTAATTTGATTGTTTTAGTTTAGTGTCACAGCATGGAAACAGGCCCTTCGGCCCACCGAGTTTTTGCCGACCATCGATCATCCGTTCACACTAATTATCCCACTTTTGCATCATACACTCTCGGGACAATTTACAGAAGCCAATTAAACACCGCATCACAGCAACTAAAACAGCATCTGCTGACCCTTGTTTCTACAGTTTCTAAAGGGGAAGTACAACGGGATCTGGGGGTCCTTGTTCATCAGTCACTGAAAGTAAGCATGCAGGTGCAGTAGGCAGTGAAGAAAGCGAATGGCATGATGGTCTTCATGACAAGAGTTGAGTATAGGAGCAAAGAGGTCCTTCTGCAGTTGTACAGGGCCCTGGTGAAACCGCACCTGGAGTACTGTGTGCAGTTTTGGTCTCCAAATTTGAGGAAGGACATTCTTGCTATTGAGGGGGTGCAGCGTAGGTTCGCGAGGTTAATTCCCGGGATGGCGGGACTGTCATATGTTGATAGAATGGAGTGACTGGGCTTGTATACAGTGGAGTTTAGGATGAGAGGGGATCCTATTGAAACATATAAGATTATTAAAGAATTGGACACGCGAGAGGCATGCTCCCAATGTTGGGGGAGACCAGAACCAGGGGCCACAGTATAAGAATAAGGGGTAGGCCATTTCGAATGGAGATGAGGAAAAACTTTTTCACCCAGAGAGTTGTGAATCTGTGGAATTTTCTGCCTCCAAAGACAATGGAGGCCAATTCTCTAGATGCTTTCAAGAGAGAGTTAGATAGAGCTCTTAAAGATAGCGGAGTCGAGGGATATGGGGAGTAGGCAGGAACGGGGTACTGATTGTGGATGATCAGCGATGATCTCAGTGAATGGCGGTGCTGGCTAGAAGGGCCGAATGGCCTACTCCACCTATTGTCTATTGAAGTGAGCAAGCAAGTGTTTTAAAATCAGAGAGCCATGGGCCCTTCAGCCCTTCGGGTTCATACTGATCATCGATTATCCATCCTGCATTGATCCCATTTTATTCTCTGCACATTCATCAACACACTAAGGACAATTTACAGTGGCCAATTAAACTTCTAACCAGCTCGCTTTTGGGAATGGACTGTTATCAGACAACTGAAACATCCTATCAATAACTAGAGGGTGGTCCTGACCTCCCAGCTATCTCATTAGAGACCCTCTGACTATATTTAATCAGATATTACTGGACTTTATCTTGCACTAAACGTTATTCCTTTTATCCTGTATCTGTACACTGGATGGCTTGATTGTAATCATGGATAGTCTTTCCAAGTTGACTGGTTAGCACACAACAAAAATTTTTCTCTGTACCTCGGTACACGCGACAAAAGACTAAACTAACCAAATTGGAAAAGGACAAAAAGCTGGAGTAACTTTGCGAGTCAGGCAGCATCTCTGGAGAGAAGAATAGGTTGTGTTTCGGGTCGAGACCCTTCTTCATACAGAGTCAGGGGAGTGGGTAACGAGAGATATGAAAAGGGGCACAGAACAAATAGATAAGGACAATTCAACGCCATCAACCACGATCAAGGAAAGGTGGAGCCCACAATGGTCCATTGTTGGCTGTGGGGAAGGTGATAAAGAGTGATACAAACAGGGTGTGGAAGGGACGGAGAGAGAGGGGATGCAAGGGTTACTTGAAGTTAGCAAAATCCGTATTCACACAACTGGGTTGGAACACTGGAGGAAACCCACACAGTCGCAGGGAGAACGTGCAAACTTCACACAGACAATACCACCCCCCCCCCCCCCCCCCGGCTCAGGGTGATGGATCACTAGAGCTGTAAAGCAGCTGTTGTAAGTTGAGACTGAAATGTACTGACCCAAAACATCATCTGTCCGTTTCCCTCCATGGATGCTACCTGACCTGCAGTGTGTTCCACGGTCTAACATTAGTTCAGCTCAGTTGCAACCCGACTGCCAGTATCACTTGATGCTATATTTTTAGGCTGCAACAAAAATCACGATCAGAAATATATAACGGGATTGAATTTGACCAACCAATAGCTGGTGAAAATGGAGAGAACAAGAAAATATCATAAATGGCTTTACATAACACTTGTAAATTCATCAAGAGTTATGTCATGCAGTACAATGGAACTATAACCATAACCTGGATATATAAATTCTGCTTAAAAATTCAGAACAAGCTATCTTCTGAAAGCGGTGTAAGTTCGTTAACATCTACTTCTAGATGGAAAACGAAGTAACTATGTTAGAGGGATGAAAGACTCAGTCGAGAAATTATATATTCAGTTTTTCTTCACAACTGAAAAGGGCTCAATTTCATTTCAGTCAGATCAAAGATCTGGCAAGGAGAAGAAAATAAGAGTCGTGCACAGTGTGACTGAATATAAAAGATGAAAATCTTTCAGATAAGATGGCAATTATGAGGGTTGAAAATATTGAGAACATTATGAAACCTTGACGAAGTGACACCAGAACCCTGGAAACAGGCCAATGATTTGCCCATAATAACCCATGAACCCGGTCTCCACACAAAGTAAAATAAGAACAAATAAATAAATCAAATGTTAACTTGAAAATCTGTACTTTTTCAGGTTAACCTCAATTTGAAATTAAAGTTCAGATTGGTTAATCTGAACATATACAGATTAACCTTGAAAGGCAGCAATAAGCATAGACTGAGAAAGAGAACATTTTGTCTGCTCAATGTCATGTGGAAATATTCTACCTTGAATTCGAAATGAGTTTGGAGTTACATACAATGTCCGTTAGATGTTACATATTGTCGAAGTCCAAGACTTATCCTAGGAATTGATAATGAGGTTTGGGTTGTAAAAAACAGATCACCCTTCACATGGTACGCCACGGCAATGAGATAAAACAATGAGGTTTACAAAAGAAGACACAGAGTGCTGGAGTAACTCAGCGGGTCAGACAGCATCTCTGGAGAACATGGATAGGTGACGTTTCACAGAGTGCTGGAGTAACTCAGCGGGTCAGGCAGCATCTGTGGAGAACATGGATAGTTGACGTTTCACCGAGTGCTGGAGTAGCTCAGTGGGTCAGGCAGTATCTCAGGATAACGTGGATAGGCGCCTGTCCGTGTCTTCCTCAGATGCTGCCTGAGCCACTAAGATATTCCAGCACCATGTCTTGTATGGAGCAGTCTAATTCAGACTTTCAGTTCTGATGTTGGATTATAGACCCGAATCCTGCACTAATGCTGCCTCACTAGCTTTGTATTGCTTGAGCTTGTTTTTATTGCAAATTTCCTGCTTCAGCACTTTTATTTGCTTCTTCATGTTCATAAGTGATTGGAGCAGAATTAGGCCATTCAGCCCATCAAGTCTACTCCGCCATTCAATCATGGCTGATCTATGTTCCCCTCTTAACCCCATTCTCCCGCCTTTTCCCCCATAACCTATGACATCCTTACTAATCAAGATTTCATTTATGTATATACACGTCTGTGGATCTAGAGTTGCATGTAGAACAGATTAAGAACAGAAGGGTGGCGCCGCAGTAGAGCTACTGCCTCACAGCGCCAGAGACCCGGGTTCGACCCTGACTGCGGGTGCTTGTCTGTACAGAGTTTGTACGTTCTCTCCATGACCTGCGTGGGTTTTCTCCGAGATCTTCTGTTTCCTCCTACGCTCCAAAGACATACAGGTTTGTAGGTTAATTGGCTTGGTATAAATGTAAAATTGGCCCTAGTGTAGGGTAGTGTTAACGTGTGAGGGTCGCTGGTCGGTGCGGACTGGGTGGGCCGAAGAGCCTGTTTCCGCGCTGTATCTATAAACTAAACTAAATATTAAGAAAGATTGACAGACTTCTTGTGTAAGGACATCAGTCAACCATGACAAATGACTGTATCAATTATCAACCAGATTATTAACTGAATTTAAATTCTACAGCCGCCATGTCGGGATTTAGATTGCTAGTCTAAACCTCTAGATTACTAGTTTGATATTTTACCCCCTGTGCCACCATCATACCCATGTTATTTTCAGTAGACTTGAATCTTGCTATTTCAGATATGTGTGTATTCTGTTCACTCTTTGTAAAACATCATAGCATAAGAACAAAGCCCTTCAGCCCACTAAGCCCATAATCCAATCATTCCTGGGACCATTCTCGTAAAATGATCAGAGTTTGTATGGAGTTTGTACGTTCTCCCTGTGACCACGTGGGTTTTCTTCAGGTGCTCTGGTTTCCTCCCACACTCCAAAGACGTGCAGGTTAATTTGCATCGTTAACGATTTTAAGTTGTCCCTTGTGTGTAGGATTGTGTAAATGTATGAGGTGATTGGTGGTCGGTGTGGACACAGTGGGCCGAAGGGCCTGTTTCCAAATTGTCTCTCTAACATCTAATGTGCTGTCCTAGAAGAGGATCTATTGTACTAGTGATTTGATGATAACATGCAGAGCAAGTATTTCACTGTCTCTGTATACGTGGCAATAAATAAAACAAACTTAAGCTTAGGGTGAGAGGCGCAAAATTTAATGGAGATGTGCATGCAGGTTTTTTTTATACAGAGAAGCTAAATTAAACTAAGCAGTGTTCCTATGTTCAAAATGCTTCAAGTTAGAGCACAGCATCCAAATGAGAAGGGGGTATCCCCTGGGTATTGAGAATCCATGTTGCAAATACTCACCAGGTCAGGCAACATCTGTGGAGAAATGAAGTGAGCTATGCGTGTGGAGACACAAGGAACTGCAAATGTTAGTTACAAAGACAGTGTTGGAGTAATTAAGCAGGTCAGGCAGCATTTCGACCTGAAACGTCACCCATTCCTTCTCTCCTGAGATACTGCCTGTCCTGTTGAGTTACTCCAGAATTTTGCGTCTAACCGATTTAAACCAGCATCTGCAGTTCCTTCATACACATCTCTGGAAAACATGGATAGGCAACGTTTTTGTGGGTGCCTTCAAACAACCTCTTCAGCAGTCAGCTGCCTGACCCGCTGAATTACTTCAACACTCTGTGAAACGTCACCTATCCATGTTCTCCACAGATGCTGCCTGACCCGCTGAGTTCCTCCAGAGTTGTGTATGATAGGTTAATGATCTAACTGACAGTTCTCTCACAAAAAATGCTGCCAACCCCACTGAGTATATTAACAGAATTTTCTTTAGTTAAAAAGAGTTTTAATTTTTGCGATAGATAGTTATGCCTGGAGTTTATGGGTTTTCTTAAGTTTGGCTCTGGAAAATTTCACGGTCAAATTATGTTTAAGTTACGATTATATTAATTTTGTTCTTATTGAAACACATTTCCTGTTAAATACCCAGGGATTTATAACAGGCCTGTTAGAGATGATGGTTTGCATAATAAAAAAGCTTTGCTATTAATTAAACTATGCATTGCTAATAATTATCTTCCGAGAGCCTGTACACGGTGACCATTCAAATTATATTAATTTCCATAACTACCTTAATAGATACACGCTGTTTGCTGATCAGTTTATGTTGGAGATAACTGACATTGTTTAGTTCAATTTAGTTTATTGTTACGTGTACCGAGGTACAGTGAAAAGCTTTTGTTGCGTGCTAGCCAGTCAGCAGAAAGACGGTTTAGAGATACAGCGCGGAAACAGGCCTTTCGGCCCAGAGTGTCTGTGTCGACCAAAGATCCCCAGGCACTAGCACTGTCCTACACACCAGGGACAATATTACAAATGGAATTTTTCCGAAGCCAATTAATCTACAGACCTGTAAGTCTTTGGAGTGTGGGAGGAAACTGGCGGCACGGTGGTGCAGCGATAGAGTTGCTGCCTCACAGCGCCAGAGACCCGGGTTTGATCTCGACTACGAGTGCTGATTTGTACGTTCTCCGCGTAACCGTATGGGTTTTCTCCAAGATCTTCAGCTTCATCCCACACTCCAAAGTCGTACAGGTTTGTAGGTTAATTGGCTTGGTATAAATGTAAAATTCTCCGTAGTGTGTGTAGGGCAATGTTAATATGCAGGGATTGCTGGTCGGTGCGGACTCGATGGGCCAAATGGCCTGCTTCCGCACTGTATCTCTAAACTAGACCTGGAGAAAACCCACGCAGTCACGGAGAGAATGTACAAACTCCGTACAGACGGCACCCTCAGTACTTGACAGCACTGGGCCTCTACTTGCTGGAGTTTAGAAGGTTGAGGGGTGACCTCATTGAAACTTGCAGAACAATGAAAGGCATAGATAAAGTGGATGTGGAGAGGATGTTTCCACTGGTGGGAGAGTCTAGGACCAGAGTTCACAGCCTCAGAATTAAAGGGTGCTCTTTTAGAAAGGAGGTGAGGAGGAACTTCTTTAGTCAGAGGGTAGTTAATCTGTGGAACTCATTGCCACGGAGGGCTGTGGGGGCCAAGTCAGTGGATATTTTTTAAGGCAGAGAGACAAATTCTTGATTAGAACGGGTTTCAAGGGTTGTGGGGAGAAGGCAGGAAAATGAGAGTGGGAGACAGAGATCAGCCATGTTTGAATGGCGCGGTGGACTCAATAAGCCGAATGGCCTAATTCTACTCCTATAACTTGTGAACTTAATCCGGATTGAACCCGGGTCTCTGGCGCTGTAAGGCAGCAACTCTACCGTTGTGCTTTATTGTTGAATGCAATCATTCTGCAATCTAATGGGAAGGATGTCGTTAAGCTGGAAAGAGAGCTGAAAAGATTTACAAGGATATTGCCAAGATCGAGGACCTAAGCTACAGGGAGAGCTGGGGCTATCTTAGCTTACCTTCCTTGGAGCGCCGGAGGCAAAGGGGTGATCTCATTAAATCATGTCGGGAATTGATAGGGTGATTACACCCAGGGTAGGTCAATTTACGAACTAGAGCATACAGGTTGAAAGTGAGAGGGGAAAGCTTTCATAGAAACCTGAGAGGCAACTGAGGGTGGTAAGAGCAGGTAGTTGATGCAGGTAGTATAACAACATTTAAAAGACATTTGAACAGATGAAGGATGAAGAAAGGTTTAAATGGAGCTGGGCCAAATGGCGGTAAATGGGGTAGCATGGGCCATCTTGGTTAGTATGGACAGGTTGAGCTGAAGGGCCTATTTCTGTGTTCTATGACTAATGATATTTGAATATGCTAAATTGAGTAGTACCTTAATTAAATTAATTAGTTTATCCAGTTTGGTTTGAATTCTACAAACTCCAATTATAAAATCGTAGAGCAATTCTAAGTAACCTGAATATTTTCTCCTACATGCTTTTTGTGAGTAGTTTCATGTAGAATTTAATTTAATTTGTGTTTTTGGAGGGTCTAAAGAAGGGTCTCGACCCGAAACGTCACCCATTCCTCTCCGGAGATAATGCCTGTCCCGCTGTGTTAGCAACTCTGGAGAACATGGATAGGTGACGTTTCAGAGTGCTGGAGTAACTCAGTGGGTCAGGCAACATCTCTGGAGGACATGGATGGGTGACGTTTTGTGTCGGGACTCTTCTTCAGATTGATTGCAGTGTGAGGGGAGAAAGCTGGAAGAGAGGTGGGTTTGGACAGCCAGGCGAGTGATAGTTGGACACAGATGAGGGTCCCAAAACCTCACCTATCCTTGTGCTCCAGAAATGCTGACTGACCTATTGAGTTCCAGTAACACTTTGTCTTTCTGTGTAAACCAGCAGCTACGGGTTACTTGTTTCTGCAGGTGAGAGGGATTTAATAGGCAGATGGGTGAACAAAAGCCAGAGATGAAAAGTGTGAGATAAGGATTGAACAGCTGTGAATTGTGAAGCTGGAGGAAGGAATAGAGGTGGAAGGGGGTTGTTGGGGTGGGGGTATGGGAGAAATGGGTGTGCATCCAGGTGGGGCACAAGGAAACAAGGGGGGGAAAGGGAGTAAGGGGTGTTCCTGGGTTAGGGACTTAAGATCCTCTTGGAGGCTGTGACCTCTGTTGGTCCAGCAATATGATTAATACAGAAAGCATACCTAGAGGGCCGGAAAATGAGCGGTGGGCCTGCACTGCAGGATAGTTATGCTTACTGTAAGGTTCATTTCTTGTGTGATTCTCTCCATATCGAATAGTATTATAGTTTGGGGTTCTACATTTTAATTAAAGCTTTTGGTGTGTTCGTCATAGTTCAAGCAGTGAAAAAGATTAGTCATTGAGTGATACAGTGTGAAAACAGGCCCTTCGGCCCAACTTGCCCACACCGGCCAACATGTCCCAGCTAAACTAGTCCCGTTTGCCGGAGTTTGGTCCACATCCCTCCAACCTGTCCTATCCATGTGCCTGTCTGACTGTTTCTTAAATGTTGGGATAGTCCCTGCCTCGACTACCTCCTCTGGCAGCTCGTTCAATACACCCACCACCTCTTGTGTGAAAAATGTTACCCCTCGTTACCCCGCTATTAAATCTTTTCCACTTCACCTTAAACCCCTTCTCTTTCTTCTGCTTTCTCCCCATAACCCCTGACACTTGTACTAATGAAGAATCTATCTATCTCTGCCGTAAAACATATCCATCGACTTGGCCTCCACAGCCATCTGTGGCAAAGAATTATGACTTCATCAATGGCAACATAATTGAGGCCTAGGATTTCCAGGTATTGAGGTATTGTTTCTGAAATGAGATTCCTCGTAGCTTCTGTTCATTTCACTATTTTAAAAAAAAACAATGTAACAGTGTGCTGATTATATATTTGCTTGTTACATGCCACAGTTGATAGTCCATAAGACATGGGAGCAGAATTAGGCCATGGCTGAAGTATTTTTCACTCGCATCCCCAATCCTCCAGTATCTTTGACGCCCTTAGTAATGAGTAATCAGGAATGCCTATGTTAACCTATGATAAGCGTTTGTCGGCACTGGGCCTGTACTCGCTGGAGTTTAGAAGAATGAAGGGGGACCTCATTGAAACCCACAGGATAGAGTGGATGTGGAGAGGATATTTTCACTAGCGGGAGAGTCTAAGACTAGAGGTCACAGCCTCAGAATTAAATGACGTTCTTTTAGGAAGGAGATGAGGAGGAATTTCTTTAGTCAGAGGGTGGTGAATCTGTGGGATTCTTTGCCACAGACGGCTGTGGAGGCCAAGTCAGTGGATATTTTAAAGGCAGGGATGGATAGATTCTTGATTAGTGCGGGTGTCAGGGCTATTGGAGAGAAGGCAGGTGAACGGGTTAGGAGGGAGAGATAGATCAGCCATGATTGAATGACTTCATAGGCTGAATGGCCTAATTCTGCTCCTATCACTTATGACCTTAGTAATCAAGAACTTATCAATCTCTGATTTAAGACTACCTAATGACTGGACATCCACAGCCGTCTGTGGCAACGAATTCCACAGATTCGCCACCCTTTGGCTAAAGAAATTCCTCCTTATCAGCATTTAATGAGTTTGTTCTTTTATTCTGAGCTGAGACTTCCCTCAGGTCTTAGGCTTTACCACTGCTGGAAACATCCACTCCACACCCAAATGATGCAAATGTTTATAACATTCATCATAGATCCACTGGAGTCACTGCCTCAAAAATGCAGCCAGCATCTTCAGAGACCCACACCACCCCGGCCACACTGGCATTTCACTCCTGGCATCGGGAAGAAATTACAGGAGTTTAAAAACTCTGATCTCTGGGTTCAGGAACAGCTACTTCCCAACCACTATCAAGCTCTTAAACGCTACAAACACAAAAGTATTCAAGAGAGAGTTGGATATAGCTCTTGGGGCTAACGGAATCAAGGGATATATGGGGAGAACGCAGGAACAGGGTACTGATTCTGGATGATCAGCCATGATCATATTGAATGGTGGTGCTGGGTCGAAGGGCCGAATGGCCTCCTCCTGCACGTATTTTTTATGTTTCAAACTAAGCCAGGATCTACGAACTGTCTTGGCTGCACTAAGGACTTTGGGCTTTTATTTTGTGCTAATATTGGGGTTTTAATTTATTGAATTTTGTTTTTAGCCGAGTACTATATTTACAGTTCTGTTACACTGCTGCAAGTAACAACTACATAGTTCCGTTTACAGCGCATTTGACAGTTATACACGCTTGACTAATGAACGTTGAGGTACTTACAGCGATATTTAATTACGTTTTCAGACAAGAAGTCATACGATCATAATGATAGGAGAAGAATTAGGCCATTCAGCCCATCAAATCTACTCTGCCATTAAATCATGGCTGATCTATTTCTCCCTCCTAACCCCATTCTCCTGCCCGCTCCCCATAACCCCTGACACCCATACTAATCAAGAATCTATCTCTGCCTTAAAAATACCCTCTCACATGGTCTCCACAGCCTTCTGTGGCAAAGAATTCCACAGATTTACCACCCTCTGACTAAAGAAATTCCTCCTCATCATCATCCTTTAAAAAAGGAATGATTCTGAGGCTATGGTCGCTGGTCTTGGACTCTCCCAATAGTGGAACCATCCTCCCCACATCCACTCTATCCAAGCCTTTCACTATTCAGCTCTCATCCTTCTAAACTCCAGTGAGTACAGGCCCAGTGCTGTCAAATGCTCGTCATATGTTAACCCACTCATTCCTGGGATCATTCTTGTAAACCTACTCTGGATCCTCTCCAGAGCCAATCGTTATGCATGCCTGTTATATTATAGAGTTTTCAGCTTTTGGAAAAAGGTTCCTTAAAATTCCACGGCGTGACCCTTGTTTCCCGCTGTTAATTTGAACCATGGGCTGTATAGTCACAAAAGCCTTCTATAGGAGGAGCTGCACAATGATTGACGCAGCAGATGTGCACAGTGCCCAAAGTTGTAGAGGTTAATCTACTTTCATTTATAGCTTCATGCTTTACTTTGCTAACCAATAAACTTAATTGTTCAGTGGAACTAAATGCAATTTCAGTTGAACTCAATTTTGGATGCTGTGTGCAATAAACAGTTGCTACTTTATTAGATTAGGAGTGCATTTTCGATCACTGTTCCAAGAGCTGGTATTTTGCAATTCTTATAATTACAGTTCTATGTTCACTGACCGAAATGGCCATCCTTAATTTTGCTGTATGCACTGTGCAAAGAAGCGTGACATGATTGTATTCTCCGCGGGTGATTAACATGGTTGAGGATATTAGCTAAAGATAAATTACTTGAGAGTCAATTCCTGATTGCTCATGTTTTCAATTTGAAGTTCCATAATCCCAGACTGTCTACAAATCTATATATAGACTGGTTATTTGGTTATACCAAAGATAAACACAAAGTGCTGGATCATCTCCTGGGTCTGGCAGCATCTTCGGAGAAAGAGACGTTGCCTAACCCGCCGAGTTACTCCAGCACTTTGTGTCTATCTTTGGTACAAACCAGCATCTGCAGTTCTTTGTGTCCACAAATCTTTCTGGCTTTCGAGGCAAGGCGCAGTAAGTGCAGTAAGCAGATTATTTTGAATGTTTACTCGAATAGGCTTTTGATACATTGGCTTTCCTCAGTTGGGATATTGTCCAAAAGTTGGGAAGTGATGTTACAGTTATATAAGTCATTGGTGAGGCTGTATAAGCGAGTTCGGTATTCTGAAAAACGCAGGGAATCGTGGGATTTGTCAAAGGTCACAAGCGATTTAAAAACTCTCGGCAGCCGTGCCGCCGTATGGACATGGACCTGCGCCTCATCCACAGCAAGGATTGATCCCGGGTCTCCAGCGCCACAATCGCTGCCGAACTGCCACTGGACCATCCCCATCCCCATCCCCTCCCGAGTGCCCCCCCCCCCTATCCGGGAGTCAGACAGGAGCGGGGCCCACAGGCAGCGCGGGGAAGCAACGCTAAATCCAGCTCAACTCTGCCTGTTAACCTACCAGCCCTGTCTGGAATTACAGGAACAATGGCCCAAGCTTACAGCCAGCGCGGTGAAGCAGCGCTAAATCCAGCTCAACTCTGCCCGTTTCGCCGGGTTAACCTACAGCCGTGCCTGGACTGACGGGACACTGGCCCGGAGCCGTGGAATTAGCCCTACTTCTCCGCGCTGGCTGTAAGTCTGGCCGTTCCCGTAAGTCCGGCCATTCCCGTAAGTCCAGGCAGGGCTGGTAGGTTAACCTGGCACGTTTTTATCGCTTGTGACCTATGACCTGGGCATGCCCAGTCGGAATGCCGAACTCGCTTATTGGAGTGTGGTGTTCAGTTTTGGTCATCCTGCTGTAGGGAAGGTCTCATTCAGCTGAAAAGAGTGCAGACGAGATTTAGGAGGATGTTGCCAGGATTTTAGTGTCTGAGCTATAGGGAGGGATTGAGCAGGCCAGAACTTTATTCCTTGTAGTGCAGGAGGCTGAGGGATGATATTATGAAGGCGTATAAATTAATGAGGGGAATAGATAGGGTGAATGTAAAGAATCTTTTACCCGTGGTAGGGAAATCAAGAACCTGGAGCCACAGGTTTAAGCGCATATAAACCTGAGGGGCAACTTTTTCATATGGTGGTGCGTTTATGGAATGGGTAGCCAGAGGAGATAGACGATGCCGGTACTATGACAATTGGATGGCTACATGTATTGGAGGGATTTAGAATTATAAAACATGGGCAAATGGGGCTAGCTTGGATGGGTATCTTGGTGGGTCTGGACGAGGTGGGCCGAAGGGCCTATTTCCAAACTCTATGATTCTAACACCATGTCTTAACTGTGAAACTTAAAGGGCAGCGGTTCTCCAGCAATCAATACCTGGAGGGGGCACATCTTTCATTTAAAAAAACAATTAAGTGCTACGGTATAAATTGCAGAAAGTATATTGTTTTGAAAATTAATCCCATTTTTTTTATTTCAGAGGGTGGTGAATCTGGAATTCATTGCCATAGACGGCTGTGGAGGCCAGCTTTGGCTATTTTTAAAGCAAAGATTGACAGATTCTTGATTAGTAATAGTGTAAAAGATATGAGAATGGGGTTAAGAGGGAAAGATGGATCAGCCTTGATAGAATCGATAGGCCGAACTGCCTAATTCTGCTCCAATTACTTAAGAACTTTTTGCCGCTTCTAAATATTTTGCTCATGACTGTCTCTCTCTCTTTCTCTCTCTGCTTTTTGCAGCCAAGAAGCCGCGGATTCCTCTGGGAAAAGTGGCAACGAAGAGAATGGGGAAGTGTCGGACGAGAACCGCGACCCCAACATCGCGCCCGTCAAGCCCATCAAACACAAGAAAAAGAAGCACAAGCATCGGAGCAAACACAAGAAGCACAAGCATTCTTCAGAAGATGACAAGGAGCGCAAACACAAGCATAAACACAAGCATAAAAAGCATAAGAGGAAAGTGGCCGAGGGGTTGGAGAAGGATGACGATCACTCAATTAAAAGACCCAAGTTTGACGACTATGCTCTGCTGGAGGACTTGGAGAAGCAGAGGGCGATGATAAAGGCTGAATTGGACAGTGAACTCATGGAAGGAAAGGTTCAATCTGGCATGGGCTTGATTTTGCAGGGATACGTGTCGGACTCGGAGGAAGAAGGGGAGATCCACGAGAAAGCCCACAACGGCGAACGGGTCGCGTCCGGCCGCGACGTTTCCGAAATGCAGCCCGCGAGAGACAACAAAATGAAACGGGAAGCCGTCGAATCTAAGCCCGCTTCAAAGAGGAAAAGCAGGTCGAAAGACAGGACTAAACATGCTAAGGCGGAGAAAAAGAAAAACAGGATGGGCTCGGAGCACCGGAAAGAGAAAGAGAAGATGCGGAGCGAGTCGCACGAACGGAAACGCTCAAAGAGTCCCCTCAAAGGCAGCAAGGCCGGAGAGAAGAGCAAGTCTCCCATCTCGGCTAAAAGACGATCGCAGGAGAAGAAACGGAAATTGACTCCAACGGAAGATAGCTCCAAGCCGAAGGATCGCAAAACCATGGCGGAAAGCAAAACGAGAGAGCGGAATAAAAAGTCCAAGTCTCCCGTGGTGAAGCCCAGCAAGGCGGTCGACAGAAGTCAGAGATCCAAATCCAAAGAGCGCGAGAAGAGGCCGCGGAAATCTGAGGTGGAAAAGGATAAAAAACCCGCAAAGTCGCCCCCGAGGGATGCGCCCTCTGGGAAGGAGAACCGATCTCCTTTGAGGAGGCCCCCACTCTCTCCCAAACGGAGGAGCCTGTCCCCAAAGCACCGGGAAAGGTCGACCAAGCACAGCCGATCACCGATCATTAACGATCGCCCGCCTAAACCAAGCCAGTCTCCCTCGCGGAATATGTCCCCGCCCAGAAGAGCTAAAAGCAGATCTATAGAGCGAAGGCGGAGAGAGAACGACCGTGCCAGGGGTCTATCACCAAGGTAATGAGCCCTGTCTTGTCAATACTTATTCTTCAGTAATTTACTGCAAAATACGTGGGCGGCACAGTGGCGCAGCTGTGGAGTTGCTGCCTTACAGCACCAGAGACCCAGGTTTGATCCTGACTACTGGTGCTGTCTGCACAGTGTTTGCACGTTCTCCCTATCGCCGCATCGGTTTTCTCCGGGTGCTCTGGTTTCCTCCCACACTCCAAAGATGTACAGGTTTGTAGGTTAATTGGCTTCTGTAAACTAAATTGTTCCTAGTGTGCAGCATAGTGCTAATATGCGGATTGATTGCAGGTTGGCGCAGACTCGGTGGGCCGAAGGGCCTGTTTCCATGCTGTATCGCTAAAATCTAAAGTGAGGCAAAATTCTGCTGGTGATGCAGTATTTTAGTAGCGTTTATGAGACTTTGGGATATGGGTTACATGTAGGCAGATAAGAGTTAGTCTTAGCATTGTTTGGCACAAACACTGAGCTGAAGGGTCTGTTCCTGTGCTGTATGTTCTATAGCGTGATACAGTGTGGAAACAGGCTCTTCGGCCCAACTCGCCCATACCAGCCAACAATGTCCCAGCTAAACTAGTCCCACTTGCCTGCCCCTGGTCCATATCCCTCCAAACCTGTCCTATCCATGTACCTGTCTAACTGTTTCTTAAACGATAGGATAGTCCCAGCCTCACTACCTCCTCTGGCAGCTTGTTCTATACACCCAGCACCTTTTGTGTGAAAATATTACCGCTCGAATTCCTAGTAAATCTTTTCCCCTTCACCTTGAACCTATGTCCTCTGGTCCTCGATTCCCCTACTCTGAGCTGGGGACTCTGCATCTACCCGATATAATCCTCTCATGATTTTGTACCATGTTCAATGTACCATGATTGTGCTAGAATGCACTACAAAATAAGATTTTAACCTCCAAACCAGAATGCTGCCTGGATTAGAGGGCATTCACAATAATAGTTGGACAAACGTGGATCGTATTCTGTAAAATGTAGGAGGTTGAGGGAAGATCTGATAGAAGTGTATAACATGATGAGAGGCATAGACAGGGTAGACAGTCAGATCGTTTTTATTTGTTGGAGTCTGTAATTAAGGAAGAAATAGGTCATTGCATGGAGAGTTTAGTTTTCTTTAGAGATACAGCGCGGAAGCAGTCCCTTCAGCCCACCGAGCCTGTGCCGGCCAGCAATCCACATACACTAACACTATCCTACACACTAGGGAGAATGTAGCCGCATCGGTTACATTCGGGGGGGCGGGAAGAAGAAAGGAAGAGGAGGAACAAGAGGGCTGAGGGAGAGCTGAGAAGAGGAGGAGACAGCAAAGGCCACCGGAAATTGGAGAAGTCAATGTTCAGGCCACCGGGATGCAGACTGCCCAAGCGGAATGTGAGGTGCTGCTCCTCCAATTTACGGTGGGCCCCACTCTGGCCATGGAGGAGGCCCAGGACGGAAAGGTCAGATTCGGAATGGGAAGGGGAGTTGAAGTGCTGTGCCACAGGGAGATCAGGTTGGTTAATGCGGACCAAGCGGATGTGTTGGGCGAAACGATCGTCAAGCCTACGCTTGGTCTCACCGATGTAGATCAGCTGACATCTAGAGCAGTGGATGCACTAGATGAGGTTGGAGGAGGTGCAGGTAAACCTCGCATACTAATGTTTTAATTGTGGCCGTCAATCTGGGGAGGATTATTTTGTTGAATCTTATTTTACTCTTTAGTATTTTATATACGTTCATTTTAAGATTAAAATAATAAAAGACAAACAAAAACATATTAATAAAAATAAAAGGATTTGTTCTACAAAATTTGGATTCATTCAAAAGGCCGCACTTAATGGCCTAGAAGGCCGCAGGTTCCCCACCCCTGGTCCAACCTCTTAATCCAACCCACAACTCTCTGTGTGGGAAAAAGGTCGAGAGTCAAGAGTGTTTTATTGTCGTCTGTCCCAGATAGAACAATTAAATTCTTACTAGCTGCAGCACAACAGAATATGTAAACATAGTACTCTGTAAACAATATAATAAATGAGGAAAACGTTCAGTGTGTGTGAAAGCATAAAAAGTAAACAAACAATAATAGTGCAATAATAATGTACAAAATCATGAGAGGAATAGATCGGGTAGATGCACAGAGTCTCTTGCACAGAGTAGGGGAATTGAGGACCAGAGGACATAGGTTCAAGGTGAAGGGAAAAAGATTTAATAGGAATGTGAGGGGTATCTTTTTCACACAAAGGGTGGTGGGTGTATGGAACAAGCTGCCAGATGAGGTCGTTGAGGCTGGGACTATCCCAACGTTTAAGAAGCAGTTCGACAGGTACATGGATAGGACAGGTTTGGAGGGATATGGACCAAGCGCAGGCAGGTGGGATTAGTGTAGTTGGGACACGTTGGCCGGTGTGGGCAGGTTGTGCCGAAGGGCCTGTTTCCACACTCTATGGCTCTAATAACAATAACAGTCTACTGTAATTCAGAGCTTATTTGCAGTTATAGTGTTTAATAACCTAATGTCTGTAGGGAAGAAGCTGCCCCTGAACCTGGACGTTACAGTTTTCAAGCTCCTGGACCTTCTTCCCGATGTCAGGGGTGAGATGAGTGTGTGGCCAGGGTGGTGTGTGTCTCTGATGTGTCTCTGATGATGTTGGCTGCCTTTTTGAGGCAGCTTCTCCTGTAGATCCCTTCGACGGTGGGGAGGTCAGAACCCGTGATGGACTGAGTGTTCACAACTCAGTTGCCCCTCAGGTTCCTATTAAATCATTCCCTTCTCTCCTGACCTCTGGAACAGAGCACCCTAACAATAGAATGTACATCCTCTCTCCCAGTTTAAATGTATTCCCCTTTTCCTCCATGTCTATTAAACTAAAATGAATTATTAATGGACACAATATTAGTTATTTAACAGAACTTATCAGATCTGCGAGGAATTACTACTGCTCTAACGTAAATTAACCATGACCATAAGACTTGTGAACAACTAAGATTAAGCTAGGATTCAGCCTTTTCCAAAGCTTCCTTGTCACCTAGGAGAGGAATTAAACCAAGCTCCGAATGTAACCTGACCAGCAGCCTGTATGTTGTTTGTTTTGTTTTGATTGATACTGTAAGATGATCCAACCTCCTGGCTTCACCACATTTAATTATGAGCCTTCAGCAATAACACCTAGATATTGTTTTCCCCTTCAAACCCCTTTCTGGATTAAGTTTAGTTTAGCGATTCAGTGTGGAAACAGGCCCTTCGGTCCAACTTGCCCATGCTGGCCAAGATACCTTATCCATACCAGTGCCACCTGCCCACATTCGGCCGATATCCCTCTAAACCGTTGCTGTCTATGTACCTGTTCAAATGTCTTTGGATCTGCATGTTTAGTTTGGACAGGGTTGTTCTATAATTGTTTAGTTAAGAGATACAGCACGGAAACAGGCCCTTCGGTCCACCAAGCCTGCGTCGACCAGCGATCCCCGCATACTAACAATATCCTGCACACACAAGAGACAATTTACAATTTTAACAAGCCAATTAGCCTATAATTCTCTGCAACCAATTCTGTTTTAGGGAACAATAACATTTTAATTTAAAATTAATTAATAAAAGCCACTGACGTGGGGGAGTGGGCAGATGTATGGCAGATGAAGTTCAATGCGTATAAATGTGAGGTTATACATTTTGGTAGCAAAAACAGGAAGGCAAATTACTATCTAAATGGCGTTAAGTTGGGAAAAGAGGAAGTACAACGGGATCTAGGGATCCTTGTTCATCAGTCTAGGAAAGTAAGCATGCAGGTACAGCAGGCAGTGAAGAAAGCGAATGGCATGTTGGCCTTTATAACAAGAGGAATCAAATATAGGAGCAAAGAGGTCCTTCTGCAGTTGTACAGAGCCCCAGTGAGACCACACCTGGAGTATTGTGTGCAGTTTTGGTCCCCTAATTTGAGGAAAGACATTCTTGCTATTGAGGGAGTGCAGCGTTGGTTTACAAGGTTAATTCCCGGGATGACGGGACTGTCATATGCTGAGAGAATGGAGCAGCTGGGCTTGTACACTCTGGAGTTTAGAAGGATGAGAGGGTATCCCATTGAAACGTTTAAGATTGTTAAAGGCTTGGACACGCTAGAGGCAGGAAAGATGTTCCCGATGTTGGGGGAGTCCAGAACTAAGGGCCACAGTTTAAGAATAAGGAGTATGCCATTTAGAATGGAGACGAGGAAACACTTTTTCTCACAGTGAGTGGTGAGTCTGTGGCATTCTCTGCCTCAGAGGGCGGTGGAGGCGGGTTCTCTGGATGCTTTCAAGAGAGAACTAGATAGGGCTCTTAAAAATAGCGGTCAGGGGATATGGGGAGAAGGCAGGAACGGGGTACTGATTGGGGATGATCAGCCATGATCACATTGAATGGCGGTGCTGGCTCGAAGGGCCGAATGGCCTACTCCTGCACCTATTGTTTCTCCAGAGATGCTGCCTGACCCGCTGAATTACACCAGCAATTCTGTGTCTTTTCATGTAAACCAGCGTCTGAAGTTTCTAAGTTTTAGTTTTAGAGATGCGTCATAGAAACTGGCCCTTCTGCCCATCGAGCGCATGCCAACCATCGACCATCTGTTCATACTAGTTCTATATGTTATTCCAGTTTTGCATCCTCCACACAAGGAACAATTTACTAAAGCCTATTAACCTACAAACCTGCACGTGTTTGGAATGTGTGAGGAAACTTGAGCACACGGATAAAACCCACGCGGTCATGTGGAGAGCACACAAACTCTGTGTAGACCTGTAGTAAGGCAGCAACTCTACCACTGTGCTGCCCAAGTATCTAGAGATGGCACCATAATATTCTGGAACACTGATGCTAGATGTATATGTTATAATTAACTGTTGGTATTTTGCTTTAATGCTTTACCTCTTAATTTGTTGCTGGAATGTACTTGTGAACTTTAGAATGCGGTCTCGAGATGACCCACCGAACAGGCTGGATCGAACCAGAGATATCAGCATGTCTCGCCGGTCCCCCATCAGGCGAAGGCTCAGCAGGTCTCCGATTCGGCGGCGATCGCGCTCACTTCTCAGGCGAAGCCGTTCTCCCAGGAGAAGAAGCCGATCTAGGAGGAGGTAAATGTCTCGCATCTCATCTGTAAATTATTAACTGCTTTCTCCTCAGACTTTAGAGATACATCGACCCTATCACCTATCCATGTTCTCCAGAGATGCTGCCTGACCCGCTGAGATACTCCAGCACTCTGTGAAACGTCACCTATCCGTGTTCTCCACAGATGCTGCCTGACCTGCTCCATTACTCCAGCACTCTGTGAAAGGTCGCCTATCCATGTTCTCCAGAGATGCTGCCTGACCCGCTGAGATACTCCAGCACTCTGTGAAACGTCACCTATCCATGTTCTCCACAGATGCTGCCTGACCCGCTGAGATACTCCAGCACTCTGTGAAACATCACCTATCCGTGTTCTCCAGAGATGCTGCCTGACCCGCTGAGTTACTCCAGCACTCTGTGAAACGTCACCTATCCATGTTCTACACAGATGCTGCCTGACCCGCTGAGTTATACAAGCACTCTGTATCTTCTCTGGCAGGTCTTTGGACAGAGACTGGAATCGGAGAAGCAGATCTCGCCGAAGGCGATCCAGGTCACGGGGTCGGCGCAGAAGAAGAAGCGGAAGTCGAGACAAAGAAGATAAATTCAAGGGAAGCCTTTCTGAAGGAATGAAAGTTGAACAGGATTCTTCTGATGACAAGTAAGAAACATAGGTTTGGGTTTATTATTGTCATGTGCTGCAGCTTTCTCCGCCCCCCAACTACAATCATTTCTGACCCGAAACATTGCATAGTCATGCGTTTTAGAAATGCTGCCTGACCTGCTGAGTCACTTTGTTTGGGTTCACGTGTTTATTGTCACGTGTACAGTGAAAAGCTTTGTTTCGCACACTATCCAATCAAATCAGATAGTTCAGACCATCCTGGCCACATACTCATCTCTCCGCTGCCATCAGGCAGAAGGTACAGAAGCCTGAAATCTGCAACATCCAGGTTCAGGAACAGCTACTTCTCCACAACCATCAGACTATTAAACACAACTTCAAACAAACTCTGAGCTATAACTGCCTATTTGCTTTATCTATTTATTTATGTGTGTGTGTGTATATATATATATATATATATTCTATGGTATATGGACACACTGACCTGATCTGTATTTTGCCTAAAATATTCTGTTGTGCTGCAGCAAGCAAGAATTTAATTGTCCTATCTGGGACACATGACAATAAACTCTCTTGACTTTTGACTCTTACCATACTACCACAACTGGCGAGCAGTCCTGAACTACTGTCTACCTCATTGGAGATCCTTAGAATATCTTTGATTGGACTTTGCTGGCTGTACCTTGCGCTAAACATTATTCTCTTATCATGTATCTGCACACTGCGAATGGCTCGATTGTAATGTCTTTAAGCTAACTGGGTAGCACGCAACAAAAGCTTTTCACTCTACCTCGGAAAACGTGACAATAAACTGAACTGAAACTGATTTCTAGGAGAACCGCATTCTCCTGCCTTCTCCCCGTAACCCCTGACTGAGAGGGTGGTGGGTGTACAGAACGAGCTATCAGATTCTAATCAAGAATCTGTCAATCTCCGAGCTATACATGAATACAGTCAAGCAGAAAAGAACAATAGGAGAGCAACGGGCATGATACAGAGTGCTGAATATAGTTTTCAACATTCTAGAACATCGGCTCCAAAGACTAAAGGGCCTGTCCCACTTACGTGTCCTTGTCACGCAAATTACGCGACCTCGTGGTCGCGTTGAGGCGCACGGACATCGTATGGCCAGTCCCACTTAGAAGCGCGGTTGGGGTATGGAGTTGTGTGGGGCCGGTCCCAACATCGCATGAGGCTCCGAAATTCTTGCAGTGAACATAACCTTTGTGCGCCAACGGCCTGTTGCGGAACTGACGGCCAAAGTGGGACAGACCCAAGACCCTGGCGCGACGCAACGTCTCACCTTCAACAGCAGCAGAAGCAAGCAAACGATCGCCGAACCCACGGCCGTTGTGGTCCGGATCCGCCCCCACTTCTGCTCCCAGAGCAGGTCCAAATTGAAGATAGACACAAAATGCAGGAGTAACTCAGCGGGACCGGCAGCATCTCTGGAGAGAAGCACTGCGTGACGTTTCGGGTCGAGACCCTTCTTTCAGACTGAAGAAGAGTCTCGACACAAAATATCACCCATTCTTTCTCTCCAGAGATGCTGCCAGTCCCACTGAGTTACTCCTGCATTTTGCGTCCATCTTCAAATGACGTCACGCGCTCCAGACGACTGTGCGGTCGAATGAAGTCGCGCTTGACCTTTGCAGCACGGCCGCGTAATTAGCGTGCCAAGGACACGAAAGTGGGACCGGCCCTTAAGTCCAATGTCAGCAATGGGGTAGTGAATCAGACAGTTCCCTAGCTTATGGAAGACCGATCAGAGGCTTTTAACAGAAGGCAAGAAGCTGTTTCCCCTATGGGTGTGGATTATAGGTTTGAGATGGATTATATCTATAGACAGGCTATGAAGGCTGCATGCTCCTTGGAACATTTAGATGTGGGTAGAGATACTGAAACCAGCACAGATTAATAATACTTGTCACACAAATAAAACACTTCAATTTCATTAGCATATAGAATGACAAAAGTGGTAACTTTGTCTAACAAAGGATTAAGCTTCATTGTTCCTTGTACAATGTAATTTTACATAATGGAAAGGATGTTGAAGTACTGGGAAATGAGTTAAAATGATCCTAAAAAAAATGTATACTGGTCAAGGAAGGTTGAAAAGGCTTGAAGCTCTCAGAGATTGCTGAGAAGTTTTCATTGCTAGATCTGTGAGCTTTCCGTTCTTCTTATCGAGTCCACACACAAGATTAGAAGTTTTTAAGAAGGAACTGCAATTGCTGGAAAATTGAAGGTAGGCAAAAGTGTCTACACAAGATTAGAAGTTGTCCAGCCAGAGCTGAACACACTTCTCGGCATCTGCATACAATGGTGTCTGTCTTGTCGCTTCATGTGCATGGTGGTGGAAAGATTGGTGGAAACAGGGCCGCCACGTGAACGCTCTTTCCATGACCCCAGCTTTCAGTTAAAACATAGTGACGTGGCCTATGTCTGTACGGAGTTTGCACGTTCTCCCTGTGACCACGTGGGTTTTCTCCCGGTGCTCCGGTTTCCCTCCCACACTCCAAAGACGTGCAGGTGTGTAGGTTAATTGGCTTTGGTGAAATTGTAAATTGTCCCTAGTGTGTGGGATAATGTGGAGATCGCTGGGCCGAAGGGCTTGATTCCCTGTTGTGATTGCCCACGGTGATTATAACTGGCAAACTGGATGGCGAATTTATGAAGAATTAAATTTGCCCAA
The DNA here is from genome assembly GCF_010909765.2 of Amblyraja radiata. Taxonomy (NCBI): domain Eukaryota; kingdom Metazoa; phylum Chordata; class Chondrichthyes; order Rajiformes; family Rajidae; genus Amblyraja; species Amblyraja radiata. The sequence continues at coordinate 121,947,944 of NC_045957.1, read as the reverse complement.
TTTTAAACCAAATTGGCGATGTCTCATTTTTATTTTGTCTCTAGTCTGGAGGATTTTGATGTAGAAGAGGAAGATGAAGAAGCTGTTATTGAACAAAGACGGAAAGAAAGACTGGCGATTGTTCAGGTACGGTTTCGGGATTTAAATTCTTGTTTGAAATAGAATATCATTGAATTATCTAATGAGCCATGAATGAAACTTATAAATGCAAGACTTGTAACAATGTGTATGCTGTAGTATTGTACATTTTCAGGTGTAGAGGTTAGGCCTGTTTGCATAGAGACAAACAGGCCCTTCAGCCCACAATTTCCTGTGCTGAACGTATGCCAAGCTAAACTAATCTCATCTGCCTGCACATGATCCACACCCTTCATTCGCTGCATATCCATGTACCCATGTAAAAGCCTCTTCAACTGCACTATCGCATCTGCCTTCTCCTCTGGCAGCGGGTTCCTGGCACTTACCATCCTCCGTGAAAAAAAAAACTTGTACCGCTCATCTCCTTTAAACCTTAGGGACATGAGAACCGCAGATGCTGTTTTACAAAAAGAGACAAAGTGCTGGAGTAATTCAGCAAGACAACCTGCATCTCTGGAGAACAGGGATAAGTGACATTTCAGATCGGGACTTTCTTCAGACTGACTCAGGATGAAGAAGGGTTCTGACCCGAAACGTCACCTATCCCTGTTCTCCACAGATGCTGCCTGACCCGCTGAGTTACTCCAGCACTCTGTGAAACGTCACCTATCCCTGTTCTCCACAGATGCTGCCTGACCCGCTGAGTTACTCCAGCACTCTGTGAAATGTCACCTATCCCTGTTCTCCACAGATGCTGCCTGACCCGCTGAGTTACTCCAGCACTCTGTGAAACGTCACCTATCCCTGTTCTCCAGAGATGCTGCCTGACCTGCTGAGTTACTCCAGCACTCTGTCTTTTTTTTCCCTTAAACTTTGCCCCTTTCATTTTATATTTATGCCCTCTAGTCTTTGACATTACACCCCTTAGAGTACATTCTAATAAGTTGCTGGAAAATACAGTGGATTTTGGTCTCTTTCATTAAATGACCCCACAATTCTAAGCGCAAGACGAGAAACCAGAAAGGTATGTTCTTTTGCTCTCCACATGTGGATGAAGTGTACATTGATATTGGGGCGGCACGGTGGCGCAGCAGTAGAGTTGCTACCTTACAGCGGCAGAGACCCGGGTTCGATCTTGACTATGGGTGCTGGGTGTATGGAGTTTGTACCTTCTCCCCGTGACCTGTGTGGGTTTTCCCCGGGTGCTTCAGTTTTCCTCCCACATACCAAAGCCGTACAGGTTTGTAGGTAATTGGCTTCAGTGAAATTGTAAATGTCCCTCAGTGTACGGGATAGTACTATTGTACGGGTCGCCGTGGACTCAGTGGGCCAAAGGGCGATATGCAGACTACAAAATTCAGAAGACATGTTTCTCTAAACTAAAGTGATATGTTGGTGCACTGTAGATTAGTATGTGGGTGAGAAATAGTGATCATTTTTCATTGAGATAACTACATGCACGGAAGCATTCAGCAGGTTTATATCTGCATCAGCCACATAAAACAGATTCTTATTCTTCCTATAGGTTTTGGTGTAAATTAATTTATTTTTGAAAGCTGTGGAGGCTGGGGGAAACTTTACCTTCACATGCACTGAATAAATGCTTTAAAGGTTTATTTGAGATTCCATTCAAGATTTATCTGAGCCACAGCCTCGGAATAAAAGGATGTACCTTTAGAAAGATGAGGAGTCATTTCTTTAGTCAGAGAGCAGTGAATCTGTGGAATTAATTTCCAGAGAAGGCTGTGGAGGCCAAATCAATGGATATTTTAATGGCGGAAATGGACAGTTTCTTGATTAGTTTGGGGGAAGTCCAGAACCAGGGGTAAGCCATTCAGAACGGAGATGAGGAAACACTTTTTAACACAGAGAGTTGTGAGTGTGGAATTCTCTGCCTCAGAGGGTGGTGGAGGCTGGTTCTTTGGATACTTTCAAGAGAGAGCTAGATAGGGCTCAGGAGATATGGAGAGAAGACAGGAACAGTGTACTGATTGGGGATGATCAGCCATGATCACATTAAATGGTGGTGCTGGCTCGAAGGGTCAAATGGCCTACTCCTGCACCTATTGTCTATTGTTTGGGTGTCAGAGGTTATGGGGAGAAGGCTGGAGAATGGGGTTGAGAGGGAAAGATAGATCAGCCATGATTGAATGGCAGAGTAGATGTGATGAGCCGAAATGGTATAATTCTGCTCCTCTAACTTATGAACATTTGTATCAGGTTCCCATTATCCATTGTGTCAAGATTACCAGCCTGTTTATTCTTGTCTGCACCATTTTCTCAAATCTGATAATGATACGATCGTGGCATTTAAGAAATTTTTAGACGGGCACGTGGATATGCATAGTATTGCGGGATATGGATCATGCACAGGCGGATTAAATTAGTTTGTCTTGACATCATGTTTAGGTTAGAGACTCTTTGTCCCAATGAGTCCACGTTAACTGTCAATCACCTGTTCACACCCGAAAATCTGTTTCTCATCCGCTCACTATAAACGAGGGGCAATTTACAGAGGGCCATTTGACCTACAAATCCCTACGTCTTTGGGATGTGGGAGGGTAACAGAATTCTGAGGGAGAACCGCACCTGAGGTCGGGATCGAACCCTGGTCTCTGGCGCCGTGAAGCAGCGGCTCTACCAGCTGTGCCACTGAGACCTCTGGACATTGTGGGCTGAAGGGCCTGTCCCCCTGTTCTACTGTACCTTGTTATGCGTCATTGTAAAAAAAAAAAATCTCCAGATCAATACATCAGCCCTCCTGAAATCAAGGGTCCTCTGAGATTACATCATATTTTACAAACCTCACCTCCAGAAATGAATCTGAACACTTTTGTTTGCTTTCTTATCAATTTCTTTTGCTTCAGTGAAAAAAAAATCTATTACATTTGCTTACATATTAAAATAATTTCAATTTAAAACTTCTATAGATTTAAAGTATTTTCTATAGCAACTGAATCGTGTTGGATGATGTTTTGTATATAGATGAGACACAAAAAAGATTTTCCACAGGTATGAAGTGATTGAACAAGAACCAAGGACACACATTAATATTCATAAAAGGTAGTGGGTTGAACTGAAAATAATTTATCATCGGGTATGTGGACAGGAGAAGCTGTGAGGGGTATGAGCCATACGCAGGTAGATGGGACTAATGTAGATGGAGCATCTTGCTCAGCATAGGCAATTTTGGCCGGAGGGCCTGTTTCCATATTGTGTGGCTGTCTCCTTGTGTGACTGTATAACTGAATCTCGAACCTCCAGCCAATTATCTACTCAAAGAACGCTCTCTCCCTATCCGCTCTCCCCCCCCCCCCCCCCCCCTCCTTCCTCTTCCCATTCCATTCTCCTCCCCACCCTCTGAGTGGGAAAAACAATCTCTCAGAGGGTGGTTTGTTTATGGAGCGATCTGCCGGAGGAGGCAGGTGCTATAAAAGGTTTAGAGGGATAGGCAAAGTGCTGAAGTAACTCAGCAGGTCAGGCAGCATCTCTGGAGAAAAAGGATGGGTGACATTTCGGGTCAGAATGTTTCAGGTTGAAGAAGGGTCTCGACCCAAAACCGTCACCCATCCTTTCCCTCCAAAGATGCTGCCTAACCCTCTGAATTGTTCCAGCGCTTTGTGTCTATCTTTGGTATAAAGGGGCACCTGCCGATCTTTATTTCTAAGGCTTAAGAGGGATCTGAACTAAATGCGGGTGGTAGGACTAGCGTAGATGGGGCATCTTGGTCGGCATGGACAAGTTGGGCCGAAGGGCCTGACTGCGCTGTATGACTGTAACGGGTGTTCTTTTAGAAAGGAGGTGAGGAGGAACTTCTTTAGTCAGAGGGTAGTTAATCTGTGGAACGCATTGCCACAGTGGGCTGTGGAGGTCAAGTCTGGATATTTTTACGGCAATTCTTGATTAGGACGGGTGTCAAGGGTTATGGGGAGAAAGCAGGAAAATGGGATTAGGAGGCAGCGAACAGCCACGATTGAATGGCGGAGCGGACTAGATGGGTCGAATGGCCTAATATTTTCTACTCCTATAACTTGTGAACTTGTGGCTCTTGCATTGCAGAAATATAGACACCCAAATGAAGACAGCAACATGTCTGGGTTGTCCGAACCAAATAGTCCCCAGAGCAGCTCGCGGAGCCGCTCCCCGTCTCCCGACGACATCCTGGAGCAAGCCGCCGCCGACGTCAAGGAGTACGAGAGGGAGAACGTCGACACGTTCGAGGCCTCCGTCAACGCCAAGCGGAACCTCATGGCACTCGAGCAGAAAGAAGGTACGCTTCAGCACACAGACCACAGTGGTGCCGATTAGACCAGAACATTTGCGGTATGATTAGCCAGGTGTGCAGGAAAGAACTGCGGATGCTGGTTTAAATCGAAGATAGACACGAATTGCTGGAGTAACTCAGCGGGACCAGGGGACACCGTTTAAGAATAAGGAGTAAGCCATTTAGAACGGAGACGAGGAAACATTTTTTCTCACAGAGAGTGGTGAGTCTGTGGAATTCTCTGCCTCAGAGGGCGGTGGAGGCGGGTTCTCTTGATGCTTTCAAGAGAGAGCTAGATAGGGCTCTTAAAAATAGTGGAGTCGGGATATGGGGAGAAGGCAGGAACTGGTACTGATTGGGGATGATCAGCTATGATCACATTGAACGGCGGTGCTGGCTCGAAGGGCCGAATGTCTGCACCTATTGTCTATTGGGACAGGCAGCATCTCTGGAGAGAAGGAATGGGTGACGTTTCTTCAGACTGAAGAAGGGTCTCGACCCGAAACGTCACCCATTCCTTCTCTCCAGAGATGCTGCCTGTCCCGTTCAGTTACTCCAGCATTTTGTGTCTACCCATGATAGCAGGGTTGCAGGTGACACTAAAGTGTGTTATCGCAGATGGTGAAGATGGTTGTCATAAACAGCAGCAGGTTGTCGATCTGTTGGCCAGGTGGGCTGAGGAATGGTAGATGGAATTTCATAAATGATAGGAGCAGAATCAGGCCATTTGGTCCATCGCGTCTACTCCACCATTCAATCATGGCTGATCTGTATTTCCCTCTCAACCCCATTCTCCTGCCTTCTCCCCACAACCCCTGACACCTGTACTAATCAATTGATGTAATTTAATACAGAGAAATGTGAGGTGTTGTCTTTTGGAAATACAGGGGCAGGACGTACACAATGAATGGCAATGCTTTGGGGAGTGTGGGCAGAGGGATCTAGGACTGCTGGTATATAGTTATTTGAAAATAGCGTCACAGGTAGATATGGCGGTCAAAAAGGCTTTTGGCACATTGGCCTTCATCAGGTGGATTATTGAGTATAGAAGTTGGGAGGTCATGCTGCAGTTATACAAGACATTAGGTTTTTTTTTGGAATTAATTTTAATAGAAGCAATTGTACAAGGAATAGGCGATCGACATAACAGTTATACAATTATTGTACAGCTTCATTTTTAACGTAAGAACCTAAATCCAAAAAAAAAGGGGAAAAATGAAAGAAAGAGAGAAAAAAGGAAAATGGAGAAAGAAAAGTAAAATAGGAAAACGCGAGAAAAAGATCCCCTAAGCTACCAAAGAAGTGCAAAAGAAAAGAAAAGAAAAGATGGAGATATACCTTCCCCCCCTCACCCATCCCTGGCATCGGGTTTAAGACATTAGTGAAGCCACGTTTGGAGTATTGTGTCCAGATTTGGTCACGGTGTGACAGGAAAAACGTTGTCATGCTGGAAAGGGTGGAGAGATTTGTGAGGGTGTTGCCAGGTCTCCAGGTCCTGAGATATAGGGAGAGGTTGAGCAGGCCAGAACTCTATTCCTCAGAGCACAGGAAGATGAGGGGCGAGGGAACAGAATAGCAACCGATTCACCATAACAATATGTTTCGTGCAGAGAATGTAGGCGGATGTAGAGGCTTGTGTTGTGCATCGTGCAGTCCGAGAGAAGAGAAAGGTGGCGCGGTGCCGCGGCGGTAGAATCGCTGCCTCACAGCGCTAGAGACCCGAGTTCAATCCTGACTACAGGTGCTGTCTGAGCGGAGTTTGTACGTTCTCCCCGGGACCGCGTGGGTTTTCTCCGAGATCTCCGGTTCCAGCCACACTCCAAAGACGTGCAGGTTTGTAGGTTAATTGGCTTGGTGCAGGGATCGCTGGTCGGTGCCGACTTGGTGGGGTGAAGGGCCTGTTTCCGCACTGTATCTCTAAACTAAACTGAACTAAAGCTGGTGGACTGGTGCACAGAAGGAAAAAGGACCTCTCCAGGTTGGTAGCTAGTGTTCCTGAGTCTGGTTGTGCGCGCTTTCAAGCTACTGTACCTTCTGCCGGGTGGAAGCGATGAGAGGAAGGGATAACTGTGGTGGGACATCTTTGATTATCCCTGGGATGGCGGGACTGTCATATGAGGAAAGATTGAAAAGACTAGGCTTGTATTCACTGGAGTTTAGAAGGATGAGGGGATATCTTATAGAAACATATAAAATTATAAAAAGACTGGACAAGCTAGATGCAGGAAAAATGTTCCCAATGTTGGGCGAGTCCAGAACCAGGGGCCACAGTCTTAGAATAAAGGGGAGGTCATTTAAGACTGAGGTGAGAAAAAACATTTTCACCCAGAGAGTTGTGAATTTGTGGAATTCCCTGCCACAGAGGGCAGTGGAGGCCAAGTCACTGGATGGATTTAAGAGAGAGTTAGATAGAGCTCTAGGGGCTAGTGGAATCAAGGGATATGGGGAGAAGGCAGGCACGGGTTATTGATAGGGGACGATCAGCCATGATCACAATGAATCGAAGGACTGAATGGCCCCCTCCTGCACCTATTTTCTATGTTTCTATTATGTTGGCTGCTTTCCCGAGGCAGCGTGAAGTGTGGATAGATTGGAGCCATTGAGCATGGGAAGATGATGTATTTCTGTCTGCTTGTTTGTTGGATGGTGCTCATCTTGGTCGGGTGCAAGCGTACAAATTAAAGTTATTTTAATTTTCAATTTCTATCGTTTAATTGATTGTTGCCAATACTATCAATATATCTTGATTAGTACGGATGTCGGGGGTTATGGGGCGAAGGGAGAAGGTTATTAAAGATGTTATAGCAGCGCATTTGCAAAGCCGTGACAGGATCGGTCAAAGTCAGCATGGATTTATGAAGGGGAAATCATGCTTGACTAATCTTCAGGAATTTTTTGAGGATGTAACAAGTAGAATGGGTAAGGGAGAGCCAGTGGATGTGGTGTATCTGGAGTTTTAAAAAGCCTTTGACAAAGTCCCACACAAGAGATTAGTGTGCAAAATTAGAGCACATGGTATTGGGGTAGGGTTTGACATGGATAGACAACTGGTTGGCAGACAGGAAACAAAGAGTAGGAATTAACGGGTCCTTTTCAGAATGGCAGGCAGTGACTAATGGGATACCGCAAGGCTCGGTGCTGGGGCCCCAGTTGTTTACGATATATTAACGATTCAGACGAGGGAATTAAATGTGACATCTCCAGGTTGGCAGGGTGGCAGTGTGAGCTGTGATGAGGATGCTATGAGGCTACAGGGTGAAGTTGGGTGAGTGGGCGGATGCTGCATAATGTCGATAAATGTGAGGCTTTGGTGGCAAGAACAGGAGGGCAGATTATTACCTGAATGGTGTCAGATTAGGAAGAGAGGAGGTGCAACGAGACCTGGGTGTCCTTGTACATCAGTCACTGAAAGTAAGCATGCAGGTACCGCAGGCAGTGAAGAAAGCTAATGGCATGTTGGCCTTCATTGCGATAGGATTTGAGTTTAGGAGCAAGGAGGTCCTAATGCAGTTGTTCAGGGCCCTGGTTAGACCGCACCTGGAGTATTGTGTGCAATTATGGTCTCCTAATTTGAGGAAGGACATTATTGCTATTGAGGGAGTGCAGCGTAGGTTCATGAGGTTAATTCTCGGGATGGCGGAACTGACATATGATTAAAGAATGGGTCGACTGTGTTTGTATTCACTGGAATTTAGAAGGATGTTTTCAAGAGAGTTAGATTTAGCTATTGGGGTTAAAGGAATCAAGGGATATGATCATATTAAATGGTGGTGCTGACTCGAAGGGCTGAATGGCCTACTCCTGCACCTATTTATCTATGTTTCTAAGGCAGGAGAATGGGGTTGAGAGATAGATCAGCCATGATTGAATGGCGTAGTAGACTTGATGGGCCGAATGGCATAATTCTGCTCCTATCACGTGAACTTGTATGGGATCGTGTTTCTCTTGTCCATTGATGAAATGATTATACTTTAAAGTTTTGAACAATAGTGACTGAAATGAGTTAATTATTTCATGCAGGAGCTGCTCTGAAGAAGCCAACTGTTCCAGATATGTTTACAGAATCTGATGACATGTTTGCTGCTTATTTTGATGTACGTATACTCTATCTTTATAAAGGTTGCATATTAAAGACTGTTGGTGACTTTTCAGTTTGCCTTAGAATGTGGATCATGGAAAAGCTTTTCACCGTGCCTTAGTGCACGTGACAATAAACTCAACTAAACGTGGGGTCCCGATCTGAAAAATCACCTATCCATGTTCTCCAGAGATGCTGCCTGACCTGCTGAGTTACTCCAGCACTCTGTGAAACGTCACTTATCCATGTTCTCCAGAGATGCTGCCTGACCTGCTGAGTTACTCCAGCACTCTGTGAAACGTCACCTATCCATGTTCTCCACAGATGCTGCCCGACCCGCTGAGTTACTCCAGCACTCTGAAACGTCACCTATCCATGTTCTCCAGAGATGCTGCCTGACCTGCTGAGTTACTCCAGATTTTTGTGTCTATCTACAGTTTTACCAGAGATGGACACTGCGCTGGAGTAACTCTGGTGGGGGTCAGGCAGCATCTCGGAACCCTTCTTCAGACCCAAAACGTCACCTATTCTTTTTCTCCAGAGAAAGTCAAGTCGTCACTTATTTCTATAGCACATTTAAAAAACAACTCTCATTGGCCAAAGTGCTTTACATTGGTGGAGGTACTAACGTTATACAACATTGGTTCATAGATTAAGTACATACATAATACATACATACAGCCCTCCCTCAGAGGACGTCAAGAAAGGCTTGAGAGTAAAGATGAGTTTTAATTCTCGACTTAAAGGAGTTGATGGAGGGGACAGTTCTGATGGGAAGAGGGATGCTGTTCCACAGTCTAGGAGCTGCAACCGCAAAGGCAAGGTCACCCCTGAGCTTATGCCTACACCGCCGGATGTTCAGTAACCCCAGGTCGGCTGATCTGTAAGGCATAGTGGGAGGCAATACAACACTATATTTTTGGGATGATGTGGGAGGCAATGCTACATGGATAGGAAAGATTTAGGGGGGTTGTGTACAAAGGAACTGTAGAGAAGGAACTGCAGATGCTGATTTCTAGAAAGATATGGGTCTACTGTATCTTGGTCAGCATGGGCAAGTTGGGCCTAAGAGCCTGTTCCCGTGCTATATGACTATTATATTTGGATTTTCTAAAATGAGGCCTTGTTCTTCAAATTCAAGAGAGACAAGAGACATTTATTTGTCACATGTACCAATTGGTACAGTGAAATGTGTGGTCTCCATACAGCCATACGAATAAAAAAGAGCACAGAACACGATAGTCTTTAACATAGACATCCCCACACAGCGGAACCAAAGTTTCCCACTGTGAGGGAAGGCACCAAAGTTCAGTCATCCTCCTCCGTCGTCCTCTGTTGTTCACCCGTAGTTCAGGTCCACCATCAATTTTCTGGCAACTGGCGGTTGAACATCTCCTTTAATCTGGAATCTGCATGAGATTCCACCTTCAGGGTGATTCCACCCACGCTTCAAAATAAAGTACCCCACCTATCCATGTTCTCCAGAGATGCTGCCTGACCCGCTGAGTTACTCCAGCACTCTGTGAAACGTCACCTATCCATGTTCTCCACAGATGCTGCCTGACCCGTCATTATTTGTAAACCTGTAGCTCCTTGTGTCTCTAGAAAAGTGCAACGCGGGAACGGGTGCTTCAGCCTACAATGTCTGTTTCCAAGATAATACCAAGATAAACTGACTCCTTTGCCCGCACATGATCCACTCCCCGCATGTCAAGTGAAGTCAAGTCAAGTTTTATTCGTCACTGGCACATAAAGTGCAGTGAAATGAATTTGCCAGCAGCGATCCATGTGCCTATCTAAAATCGTCTTAAATCCCACTATCGTATCTGCCTCCACCACCACCCCTGGCAGCGCGTTCCAGGCACCCACCACCCTCTGTGTAAAAAACAAAAACTTGCCCCGCTCATCTCCTTAAAGCTCTGCTCTTCTCAGCTTAAAGCCATGCCCTCTTGTCATTGATGTTTCCACCCTGAGGGGAATAGGTGTCTAACTTGTTTTTTACTGCAAATGCATATAATAAAAAATTGCAATGCTGTTTTATGACAGTCATTTTTTTAATCAATTGGTTGTTATTGTTTCAAATATATGTTGACTGTTTTGCTTACTGGCTCTTTACACACAGGATATTGTTTATTGTTAATATGCATATTTAGAAATCTGGTCTGTGCATTTGTTTCCAGAGTGCCCATTTGAGAGCGGCAGGCTTTGGGAAGGATTTCAAAGAAAATCCCAATCTCAGGGATAACTGGACCGACGCAGAAGGATATTATAGTGAGTATTTGTGTATACAGTGTGTACAATGAGTTCTTGTGTATGTGACGCCTTCCTGATTTACTCGCCGGAAGAAATGCAAGGCGACAGCCACAAACGGCTGGGGTAACTCAGCGGGACAGGCAGCGTCTCTGGAGAGAAGGAATAGGTGACGTTTCAGATCGAGACCCTTCTTCGGAAGAAATGCAGCCAGCAGAGTTTCAACAGTGGTGCAGCAGTAGAGTTGCTGCCTCACAGCACCAGAAACCCGGGTTCGATCCTGACCTCGGGTGCTGTCTGAGTGCCGTATGCACGTTCTCCCTGTTTGCTCCGGGTGCTCTGGTTTTCTGGTAAATTGTTGGTTTGTAGGGAATGGATGGGAAAGTGGGATAACATACAACCCCGTGTGAACAATTGATGGTTGGTATGGCCTCGTTGGGCCGAAGGGCCTGTTTCCACGCTGTATCTTTCAATTCAATTTCATTTGTCAGTTTCACCTCAAAGCCTTTAACTATCGAATGGCATGGGAAGGTTTAATATAAAGGTGTATCCTGTACTTTAACCACATAATCAGGTCTGTTGCTTCATACCTTGGACGTTCTGAACTGGTTGAGGGTTAAGGAGACGTACAGAACGGAAACAGGCCCTTCGGCACTACTCATCCATGCTGAGCAAGATGTCCCATTGGCTCATATCCCTGGTGTTTCTATATATATGGATGATCAGCCATGATCATATTGAATGGCGGTGCTGGCTCGAAGGGCTGAATGGCCTTTTCCTGCATCTATTGTCTACTGTCTGTAACAATTTAAACCTTTCTTATCCATATACCCGTTCAATTTTCTTTAAACTGTTCTTGCAGCACCAGCCTCAACTACTACCACTTGCACCTTGTTCTACATACCACAGACTATCTGAGTGAAATAGTTGCCCCTCAGGTTCCTATTAAATCTTACCCCTGTCAACTTGATTCCCCTACCCTGCGTGAAAAACTCTACACATTCACCCTATCTGTGTCCCCCCCCCCCCTCATTTCAGTTGTCATGTGTACCGAGGTACAGTGAAAAGCTTTTTGTTGTGTGCTAACCAGTTCTTGTGCTTTGGTTAGTATATGTCTAGTAAACAACTTAATTAAGCATTACCAGAGATGGACACTGCGCTGGAGTAACTCTGGTGGGGGTCAGGCAGCATCTCGGAACCCTTCTTCAGACCCAAAACGTCACCTATTCTTTTTCTCCAGAGATGCTGCCCGACCCGCTGCGTTTCTCCAGCACTTTGTGTCCATCTTCGGCATAAACCAGCATCTGCAGTTCCTATCCTGTTATACATTAGTATAACAGATAATGCTTAATTACATTATAATGTTCATTACTTATGTTGCATTCAAAGTACTGACTGCAAGCAATTCTGAGGAATCTGGAGAGAGCGCACCAGAAATGTGGCGCATTCTGGACTCCTTTTTTAAAGAAAGTCAAGTCGTCACTTATTTCTATAACACATTTAAAAAACAACTCTCGTTGGCCAAAGTGCTTTACATTGGTGGAGGTACTAACGTTATACAACAGTGGTTTATAGATTAAGTGCATACATAATACATACATATAGCCCTCCCTCAGAGGACGTCAAGAAAGGCTTGAGAGTAAAGATGAGTTTTAATTCTCGACTTAAAGGAGTTGATGGAGGGGGCAGTTCTGATGGGAAGAGGGATGCTGTTCCACAGTCTAGGAGCTGCAACCGCAAAGGCACGGTCACCCCTGAGCTTATGCCTACACCGCGGGATGTTCAGTAACCCCAGGTCGGCTGATCTGTAAGGCATAGTGGGAGGCAATACAACACTGTATTTTTGGGATGATGTGGGAGGCAATGCTACATGGATAGGAAAGATTTAGGGGGGTAGTGTACAAAGGAACTGTAGAGAAGGAACTGCAGATGCTGATTTCTAGAAAGATATGGGTCTACTGTATCTTGGTCGGCATGGGCAAGTTGGGCCTAAGAATCTGTTCCCGTGCTATATGACTATTATATTTGGATTTTCTAAAAGGAGGCCTTGTTCTTCAAATTCAAGAGAGACAAGAGACATTTATTTGTCACATGTACCAATTGGTACAGTGAAATGTGTGGTCTCCATACAGCCATACGAATAAAAAAGAGCACAGAACACGATAGTCTTTAACATAGACATCCCCACACAGCGGAACCAAAGTTTCCCACTGAGGGAAGGCACCAAAGTTCAGTCATCCTCCTCTGTCGTCCTCTGTTGTTCACCCATAGTTCAGGTCCGCCACCAATTTTCTGGCAACTGGCGGTTGAGCATCTCCTTTAATCTGGAATCTACATGAGATTCCACCTTCAGGGTGATTCCACCCACGCTTCAAAATAAAGTACCCCACCTATCCATGTTCTCCACAGATGCTGCCTGACCCGCTGAGTTACTCCAGCACTCTGTGAAACGTCACCTATCCATGTTCTCCACAGATGCTGCCTGACCCGCTGAGTTACTCCAGCACTCTGTGAAACGTCACCTATCCATGTTCTCCAGAGATGCTGCCTGACCCGCTGAGTTACTCCAGCACTCTGTGAAACGTCACCTATCCATGTTCTCCACAGATGCTGCCTGACCCGCTGAGTTACTCCAGCACTCTGTGAAACGTCACCTATCCATGTTCTCCACAGATGCTGCCTGACCCGCTGAGTTACTCCTTCATTTTGTGCATGTTTTTTTCTGCTCATGTAATATAACTGTTCAAGTTAGAATCATTGTTAATGAGTGTGTGTTTATTTTTCAGGAGTGAATATTGGGGAGGTTCTGGATAAGCGTTACAGTGTATATGGTTACACTGGGCAGGGAGTCTTCAGTAACGTTGTACGTGCCAGAGATATGGCCAGAGCCAGCCAGGAGGTGGCAGTGAAAATCATCAGAAGCAACGAGCTCATGTAAGTCGACTCTCGGCTGCAGCTATTCTCCTATTGATCGGACCAGCGTGAGGTGTAAATGGAGTCAATGGAAGGGAGGTTGGTTTGTGCGATGGTCTGGGCTGCGTCCACAATTCTCTGCAATTCCTTGCGGTCTTGGATGGAGCCGTTCCCCAAACTGTGATGTGTCCCGATAAAATGCTTTCTTTGGCGCATCTGTAGAAGTTTGTGAGAGTTGTTGGGGACATAGAAACATAGAAACATAGAAAGTAGGTGCGAGAGTAGACCACCAGGTCCGTCGAGCCCGCACCGCCATTCGCTCATGGCTGAACACTAAACAGACACACTTACCCACAAACAGTAGACACAAGACACAGAACACAAGACACTACCCTCCCCTTTATACCGCTATCACCCCTCTCCACCCCAAGAACCTCGTGATCTCCTGGGGGAGGCAAAAAAACGGATAAAAACCCAGGTCCAATTCGGGAAAAAAATCCGGGAAATTCCTCTCCGACCCCAATCCAGGCGATCGACACTTGTCCAGGAGATCACTCAGGTCTTACTATACTAACCATACCTAGGTCCATATCCCTGCCCTCTCCCCGTAGCCCCTTATCCCCTTGGCAGCTAAAAAACCATCTATTTTAGTCTTAAATATATTTAAAGTTTCTGCTTCCACTGCTCCCTGGGGCAGTGAATTCCATAAATTAACCACCCTCTGGGTGAAGAAGTTCTTCCTCATCTCAGTTTTAAAAGAGCCCCCCCTTATTCTGCAACTATGTCCCCTAGTTCTAGTTTCCCCGATCATTGGGAACATCCTCGGTGCATCCACCCGATCAAGGCCCCTCACGATCTTATATGTTTCAATGAGATCGCCTCTCATTCTTCTAAACTCCAAAGAGTAGAGTTCCAGCCTACTTAACCTTTCCTCATATGTCAATCCCCTCATTGCAGGAATTAATCTTGTAAACCTTCGCTGCACTGCCTCCAGGGCTAGTACATCCTTTCTTAAGTATGGACCCCAGAACTGTACACAGTATTCCAAATGTGGTCTCACTAATACTGTGTACAGCTGCAGCAAGACCTCCGTGTTTTTATACTCAATCCCCCTAGCAATAAAGGCCAAAACTCCATTGGCCTTCCTGATTGCTTGCTGCACCTGCATACTAACTTTTAGTGATTCATGTACTACTACCCCTAGATCCCTTTGCGTTGCATTACAACGCAGCTCCTCCTCATTTAGAAAATAACTTGCCCTATCATTTTTTTTCCCAAAGTGAATGACTTCACATTTATTAGTATTAAATTTCATCTGCCAAGTTGTTGCCCACTCACCTAGCTTATCTATATCCTTTTGCAGACTCTTCCTATCCTCCTCATCCCCTACTTTTCCTCCCATTTTTGTATCGTCCGCAAATTTTGATATATTACACTTGGTTCCCTCCTCCAAATCATTTATATAAATTGTGAACAACTGGGGTCCCAGCACCGACCCTTGCGGAACCCCGCTAGTTACCGGTTGCCATCCCGAGTATGAACCATTTATCCCCACTCTCTGCTTCCTATTTGTTAGCCAATCCTCTACCCATGCTAATATATTACCCCCAATCCCATAATTTTTTATTTTTAGCAATAGTCTCTTATGTGGCACCTTGTCAAAAGCCTTTTGGAAGTCCAAGTATACCACATCCACCGGTTCCCCTTTATCCACCCGGGTTGTTACTTCCTCAAAGAATTCGAGCAGATTCGTTAAACAGGACTTCCCCTTCACAAAACCATGCTGGTTCTGTCCGATGAAGTCATGTTTATCCAAGTGCCCCGTTAGTGTTTCTTTAATAATTGTCTCTAACATTTTACCCACCACCGATGTTAGACTAACCGGTCTATAGTTACCCGCCTTCTGTTTACTTCCTTTTTTAAATATAGGTGTTACATTGGCCATTTTCCAATCCACTGGGACCGTTCCTGCCTCCAGGGAGTTTTGGAAAATTATCACCAATGCATCCACAATCCCCACCGCTATCTCCCTCAAGACCCTTGGATGTAATCCATCAGGCCCAGGGGATTTATCCTCCTTCAGTCTCATTAATTTCCCTAATACCACCTCCTTGGTGATCTTAATAGTATTTAGCTCCTCCATTCCTACCGCCCCCTGTTTATCCAGCGTTGGAATATTTTTTGTGTCTTCTATGGTGAAGACTGATACAAAATACTCGTTTAATGCCTTTGCCATTTCCATGTTCCCCACCAACAACTCTCCAGTCTCACCCTCCAATGGACCAACGTTCACCTTAGCCACCCTTTTTCTTTTTATATAGCTATAAAAACTCTTACTATTAGTTTTTATGTTGTTCGCTAAATTCCTTTCATAGTCTATTTTCCCCGTCTTAATTAATCTCTTAGTTATTTTTTGCTGACCTTTAAATGCTTCCCAATCCTCTACCCTCCCACTATCTCTGGCTACCTTATATGCCCTTGCCTTCAGCCGAATACTATCCTTTATAGTTTTACTGAGCCATGGCTGACTGTTCTTACCCTTACCCCTTTTTTTCTTCATAGGAATAAATTTTTCTTGAAGGTTATACAGTATACCCTTAAACGTACACCACTGCTCATGTACCGTCTTATTCTTGAGTCTGCTATCCCAGTCAACTTTGATCAGCTCAGTCCTCATACCTTCATAATCCCCCTTATTTAGACTAAGCACCCTAGCCTGAGTTTCAACCTGCTCCCCTTCTATTTGAATATGGAATTCGACCATATTGTGGTCACTTGTTCCCAACGAGTCCCTAACTATGACATTTTTAATTAATCCTGCTTCATTACACAGGACCAGATCCAAGATTGCCTCCCCCCTTGTCGGTTCGGTGACATACTGTTCTAGGAACCCGTCTCTAATACATTCTATAAACTCTTCCTCTAGTCTACCCTGCCCAGTTTGGTTTGCCCAATTAATATGAAAATTGAAGTCCCCCATGATTACAGCAGTTCCCTTTTTACATGCGTCAACTATTTGCAGATTTATGTTCTGACTAACAGCGTCACAGCTATTTGGAGGTCTATAAATTACACCCACTAGTGTTTTTTTCCCCTTATTATTCTCTATCTGTACCCAAGCTGTTTCACTATCCTGATCCTTCAACGCAATATCCTTCCTCTCTATTGCCGTTATTCCCTCCCTTATTAAAAGGGCCACCCCTCCTCCCTTTCTTTCCTGTCTATCTTTCCTAATTGTCGAACATGCCGAACTTCCTAAGCCTTCCAAGGAAGTAGAGGCGTCGGTGTGCTTTCTTGGTCGTAGCTTCAATATGGGTGGTCCAGGAGATGTTCTTGGTGATATTGACTCCTGGGAATTGGAAGTTTTCAACCATCTCTACTTCGGTGCCGTCAATGCAAACTGGGGTATGTGTACCGCTTCACTTGCAGGCTATACTAAAAGCTGGTAAATCAAGCCAGCCTAAAAGGTGCCCGTAGAGTACTATCTGATCTGTTTAAGCCCTGTCCCACTATACGAGTTCATTCAAGAGCTCTCCCGAGTTTTAAAACTCGTGGAAGCACGTAGAATGTGCGTTGGAGCTCGGGACGTCCCTTTGCGGCTCGTATCGCTAACGGCAGGTACTCGAGAAACTCGGTAAGCTCGGGAAGACTCGTGAAGATGTTTCAACATGTTGAAAAATGTCCACGAGAGCCCCGAGTACCGACGAGCAGCCATTACCGTAAATTTCCGAGTTCGAATCAGGGCAAACTCGGGAGAACTCTTAAATGAACTCGTACAGTGGAACAGGGCTTTTTGGAGAGCATGCAAAGCATAGCTTTTCACTGTACCTCAGTACACGTGACAATAATAAACCTTAACATAAATCATTACCGGGGTAGACAGCAGCAAAGCAATGTTTCTCACGTTACTGGCGTCCAGCTTTCTCCTTCCGAGCCTAAGTAAGGTTGATTGTGTTTGTGTGACAGGCAGAAGACGGGGTTGAAGGAGCTGGAGTTCCTGAAGAAGCTGAACGATGCCGATCCAGATGACAAGTTCCACTGCCTGAGGCTCTTCAGGCATTTCTACCACAAGCAACATCTCTGCTTGGTCTTTGAACCTCTGAGGTAACTAGCTGCCGAGTAACTCTGAATATAAATCCCCTGCGATGGACACAAGATGCTGGAGTAACTCAGCGGGACAGGCAGCATCTCTGGAGAGAAGGAACGGGTGACCTTTTGGGTGGACACTCTTCTTCAGACTGAGAGTCAGGGGAGGGGGAGACTAGAGATATGGAAAGGTAAGGTGTGAAAACTGCAGATCAAAGCAGACGATGATCGAGGAAATGTAGAATGGTTCATTGTTAGCTGAGGGGAAGAGAAGGTGACAACGAGGCATACAATCAGTCAAATTAATCGGAAGGAGTCAAGTCAAGAGAGTTTATTGTCGTGTGTCCCTGATAGGACAATGAAATTCTTGCTTTGCTTCAGCACAACAGAATATAGTAGGCATGAATACAGAACAGATCAGTGTGTCCATATACCACTATATAAATATATACACACATCGATAAATAAGCAGATAAAGTGCACAAAAGCAGTTAATGGTCTATTAATGTTCAGAGATTTGTTTCAGTTGAGTTTAATAGCCTGATGGCAGTGGGGAAGCAGCTATTTCTGAACCTGGACGTTGCAGTCTTCAGGCTCCTGTACCTTCTACCTGAAGGCAGCGGGGAGATGAGTGTGTGGCCAGGATGGTGTGGGTCCTTGATGCTGCCAGCCTTTTTGAGGCAGCGACTGCGATAGATCCCCTCGATGGTCTATCGCAGTCAGAGCCGATGATGGACTGGGTAGTGCTTACTACTTTTTGTAGTCTTTTCCGCTCCTGGGCGCTCAAGTTGCCGAACCAAGCAATGATGCAACCGGCCAGCATGCTCTCTACTGTGCACCTGTAGAAGTTAGAGAGAGTCCTCCTTGACATACCGACAGTGTGCCATTCTGGCACCATGTTTTCTCGGGGAGAGTTCAGAAAGGTGAATCGAGGAATTGGCTTTCCTTTAACATGGTTGGAATATTAACTTCAATGTTGGCATTATGCTTCATTAAAATCACCTCTTGTCCACAGAGAACAAGCCACCATTCTGTTGGGTGATAAGTGTTCGGTTTTGTCCTTGTTCGATGACAAGCACAATTCCCTGGCTCTGTTTGGCTCCAGTTAATTATTTCCTCCCTCAGCTAACCCACCAAATATGAATGTTTTTCCCCTGTTTTCTTAAACTGCCAACTGCAAGCTGATTTTATGAATCTTCTTAGAGTAGACTTAGCTGTACAGTGACCCAGCGGTAGAGTTGCTGCCTCACAATGCCTGAGACCCGGGTGCTGTCTGCACGGATTTGTATGTTCTCCCCGTGACCTGCATGGGTTTTCTCCGAGAACTTCGGTTTCCTCCCACACTCCAAGGACGTACAGGTTTGTAGGTTAATTGGCTTGGTGTAAATGTAAAATTGTGTGTGTAGGATAGTGTTAATGTGCAAGGATCGCTGGCCGGTGCCGGCTTGGTGGGTCGAAGGACATGTTTCCAAAGCGTATCTCTAAACTAAACTGAACCAGACTAAAAGCATGTATTGGGCCTGTCCCACTTAGGCGATTTTTCAGGCGACTGCCTGTGACTGTCAAGTTGCCGGCAGTCGCCTGAAAAACCGGCAACTGGAACGGCGACTGTCAGAGTGGAACACGCACGCACGTGGGGGACAGGGCAAGCGGGGGGGAGCGCTGTCAGTGAAATTCACACAGTGCAAAGCCAATGTGATACAGACACACGCCGTGATGAACAGGAAGGATGGCGCTGTAATTAAGAAGCTAAAAAGCACAGTGTACGGTAAGTCCTTTAAAAGAGGGGGGGGAGAGAAGGAGTGGAGACAACTTTTAAGAAGCCAGAGAAACACGGCTGTGAAGTTCGGTGGACATTTAACATTACCGGTCGGTTATCCTTGCTTCTGAAAACTACTGCTTACGTTTGTTTCCCCCCCCCCAATGAGCCAATGAAATTCACCGGTCAGCACCGGCTACAACCTAAGAGAACCTTCGGCCTCCTGGCGACTCACTAGGATCTCCTGACAACCCACCTACAGCACGAGAATTCTCGCTACTCTCCATGGCGGCAACACGTCGAAAAATTCACGGCGACCATAATGAGGCCGCGACCAGTTCCCAGAATGCGGGAACTTCTCACGACCATGAAGGCGACTCCCCGGCAACCACCCGCGAACATGTGGCGACTCCATAGTCTCCTGCAGTCGCCTAAAAAGTTGCCTAAGTGAGACAGGCCGATTAGAGCCTGATGTCAGAGGTTATTGATTGTAGTGGAATTGATTGTAGACTTTAGGAGAGCTCCCCCTCCCCTCACCCTACTCACCATCAACAACACCACAGTCACATCCGTGGAGTGTTTTAATTTCCTGGGAACCATCATCTTCAAGGACCTTAAGTGGGGGGGGCTACCATCGACTCCACAGTCAAAAAGACACAACAGAGGATGTATTTCCTACGGCAGCTGAAGAAGCACAATCTGCCACAGGCAATGATGGTCCAATTCTACACGGCCATCGTAGAGTCTGTCCTCACATTCTCCATCATGGTCTGGTTTGGCTCAACCACCAAGCACAACACCCGGAGGCTGCAGCGAATCGTCCGATCAGCTGAGAAGGTTGTTGGCTGCAACCTTCCCTCCATTGATGAACTGTACACTGCAAGGGCCAGGAAGCGAGCGGGCAAGATCATCTCTGGCCACTCTCACCCTGGCCACAAACTCTTTGAATCACTTCCCTCTGGAAGGCGAGTCCGGATTGCCAAAGCTGCCACAGCCAGACATAAAAACAGTTTTTATCCACGAGTAGTTGCTCTACTCAACAGCCAAAAATCTGTAGCCTCCCTTTGATCTGGTATTTTGTTGGTTCACATGCTTGATCAATGGTGTTTTATCATTAATGTTTTATTATTATTAATGTTTAGTGTTTTCTGAGTCATTCGTAACTGTCACTGTATGTCATGTTGTTACTTGTGGGCGGAGCACCAAGGCAAATTCCTTGTATGTGAATACTTGGCCAATAAACTTACTTACCTTTTGACTGGAGTCGATGGTAGCCCCCCATTTAAGGTCCTTGGAGATGATGGTTCTCAGGAACTTAAAAGACTCCACAGATGTGACTGTGGTGTTGATGGTGAGTGGGGTGAGGGGAGTGGGAGCTCTTCTAAAGCCTACATCAATTCCACTGTCTTCAGGGCATTGAGCTCCAGGTTGTGCAGGTAGATGGGACTAGAGGAAAATAGCGTTCGGCACGGACTTGAAGGGCCGATATGGCCTGTTTCCGTGCTGTAATTGTTATATGGTTGCGATGGCACCAGGACGCCAGCTGTGTCACTTCCTGTCTGCAGGCAGATTCCTCCCCATTCTGGATCAGTCCAATCAAGGTTGTGTCGTCCGCAAACTTGAGAAGCTTGACAGAGGAGTCAGTGGAGGTGCAGTCGTTGGTGTAGAGAGAGTAGAGGAGAGGGGAGAGTACGCAGACTTGCGGTGCTCCAATGCTGAGGATTTGCGGGTCCGAGATGTGCTTTCCCATTCTTTGCTGAGAGAATGGAGCGGCTGGGCTTGTATACTCTGGAGTTTAAAGGATGAGAGGGTATCTCATTGAAACATATAAGATTGTTAAGGGTTTGGATGCGCTAGAGGCAGGAAACATGTTCCCAATGTTGGGGGAGTCCAGAACCAGGGGCCACAGTTTAAGAATAAGGAGTAAGCCATTTAGAACGGAGACGAGGAATTGTACAATTGTACAGATAATACAATTATTGTACAGCTTCATTTTTAACTTTTTAACCTGAAAATGAAAAAAGAACTGAGAAAGAGAACAAGAGAGGGAAAAAGTGAGAAGTGAAAAGATAGCTCAATAAAAGAACAAAGGAAAGACATCTAAACTACCAAACTAGTGTGGCCGAAAAAAATAAAGATAAGAAAAGAGAAAAAGAAAGGTGGAGGTATACCTGCCCCTCGCCCCCCCCCCCGTCCACCTCACCCAGCCTGGGATCGGATTGTTATTGTTATAGCCATGCTATTGTTGTAAGAATTCGGTGAAGGGTGTCCATGTCTTGAGAAATTGATCTGTTTTTTCCGCCAAGACAAGCCTAATGTTTTCCAAATGTAGTGTCTCGAACATGTTTGTGATCCACATCTTCACTGTAGGGACTGTTGTCTGTTTCCAAAATCTAAGTATTCGTTTTTTCGCCGTTATCAGGCCACAGTTAAGGAAACGTCTTTGAAATTGTGTTAGCTCAGAACAGGCTTCTGACATACCTAGTGTGATCAATTTTATGTCGGGGTCCAATTTTATTTTAAGTATGTTAGAAAAGATATCAAAAATTCCCCTCCAGAAGTTTTGTGATTTTGCACAGGAAGCAAAAGAATGGGTTATGGTTGCTTCTTGGAGGAGACATTTATCACAAATAGAGACATTTGGGAAGATCTTATTCAATTTAGACTTTGAGTAATAAAGTCTATGCAGTATTTTAAATTGTATTAGCGAGGGCCTAACTTTAAGAGAACAGTAGTGTATATATAGAAGGCTTTCCTCCCAACTAGCCTTTGAAATTGTTAGATCCAGTTCGTCTTCCCAAGCTCGCATAATTATTTCCGACAATGGAATGTGTAAATTTAAAAGGGTATTATAAAGGTATGATATTAACTTATTTGAATCCGACTTTCTATTCGTGAATGGCGGAGTAGACTTGACGGGCCGAATGACCTAATTCTTCTATCACGTGAACTTATTCAGTCCTTTGAACCTGCTCCACCATTCCTTCAAGATAGCGGCGGAGGTGTGGATTGGTGCCGCTGGGGTCTCACCTCCCGCCACCTAGGCGGCACTCTGGGGGTTCAGAGGTCGGTCGTCGGAGACGAGGGGTCGATGTGTGGGTGGAGTGGAGTGGGCCGCTGGAGGCCCCGCAGCAGCCTGGGGCTCAATTAGATCGGGCACCGCTCCTATAGGCCAAGCCCGCTGAGTTACTCCGGCACTCTGCCTTCCGTGCAACATTCCACTTTCTGCAGTTCCTGTGTCTTCCTCCGTTTCATTTCATTATATCATTAAAACTCTGCCTTCTCTTTCAGCATGAATTTGCGAGAAGTGCTGAAAAAATATGGGAAAGATGTTGGTCTTCATATAAAGGCGGTGAGATCATACAGTCAGCAGCTGTTCCTTGCTCTGAAGCTGTTGAAGAGATGCAACATCCTCCATGCTGACATCAAACCTGACAATATCCTGGTAAATTTATACCTTCTATAACCATATAACAATTACAGCACGGAAACAGGCCATCTCGGCCCTGCAAGTCCGTGCCGAACAACTTTTTACCCTTAGTCCCACCTGCCTGCACTCATACCATAACCCTCCATTCCCTTCTCATCCATATGCCTATCCAATTTATTTTTAAATGATACCAACGAATCTGCCTCCACCACTTCCACTGGAAGCTCATTCCACACCGCTACCACTCTCTGAGTAAAGAAGTTCCCCCTTATGTTACCCCTAAACTTCTGTCCCTTAATTCTGAAGTCATGTCTATCTCAGCAACATCCTGGTAGTATAATTGTGTGCACGAGGTCGAACCTCCCCGAGTGAGAATGTTTTTCACTTGGATCCCCATTAAGTCTTGCCAGCTTTTAAAAGAGCGACTCTTCAGGCATGACATTCTTCCGATTTTTTTCCTGATTTTCCCCCCCCCCCCCTATTTGTCCATTTTTTGTGCCTGATTATTTGGCGGCCAATCAACCGCTGTCTCGAAGGGGGTTGTGCCCAATCACCAACCAGCTTCCCTTAAAATTCCCGTACAATCAACAAATCGGTCTCCTCCCGTCCAGCCAGCCTCTGTCTCCAATGGCGTTGTGTCCAATCACACAAGGCGCCGGCCAATCAGACGCAGTCTCCGAGGGGCGTCGCGGCCAATCACCAACCAGCTTCCCTTACTGAAGCAGAAGATGGCTGCAGCCAAAATCACCTTTTCTGTGTTGTTTGCGCACAGTGCTAGGCAAAGAGACATTTCGAGTAACATTTTTTGTAAAGATTTTCTTAGCTGTATGGTCATTTATTTCATGAAATGTTTATCTTTTGGGGGTTATTTTATTGGCTAAGTCTAATTCTCAGCTTCAGTTATGTAAACTACCAGCAGAAAGCTAGGAATCACTTTCAATTTATCGAAAATGCAGGAGCATCCGGGGGGGGGAGGGGGGTGTTCAGGGGGCTCCTGCATTTTCAATAAATTGGTTGGTGTGGGCAAGTTGGGCCGATGGGCTGTATCACTCAATAATATAAGATCTTCAAAATGGTTTTCTTGAAATGAGCATGACTGGAATCAGCATGTCTGTCCTTGATTAGGGTTCGAATCGCTGCTTCTTTTGTTTCGGGCCACACTTTCTGCTACAATCACATGTGAATTTGCCCCATCTCTCCGCATTGGTCACCGCTTACAAATGTGAACACCAATTACAATTTATTTCTATATTCTAGGTAAACGAATCCAAAACCATCCTAAAGCTTTGTGACTTTGGTTCAGCTTCTCATGTGGCTGATAACGATATAACTCCGTACCTCGTCAGCCGATTCTACCGTGCGCCTGAAATCAGTGAGTTTTAAGTCTTTATTTCGCCGGGTGGGAATTTGCGTAACCTGTCGAATAACATTCGTTTCACTGCAATTCCTCCGCTATTGCATCTGTTTGAGTGTCCTGATTACTGATGTTGAGGGTGGCACAGTAACACAGTAGAGTCGCTGCCTCACAGCGCCAGAGACCCAGGTTCAATCCTGACCAGGGGTCCTATCTGTACGGAGCTTGTACGCTCTCCCTGTGACCGCGTGTGTTTTCTCCGGGTGCTCCAGATTCTTCTCACACTCCAAAGACTTGTAGGTTGATTGGTTTCTGTAAATTATCCCCAGTGTATAGAATAGAAATAGTGTACGCTGGGCAGTGCGGACTCGGTGGGCCAAAGGGCCTGTTTCCGCGCTGTATCTCTGGGCACAGCTTCTTAGTTTGCCCACTTATTTTAGACTTTAGAGACTCAGCGAGGAAACAGTCCCTTTGGCCCACCATGCCCGCGCCAACCAGCGGTCCCTGTATACTAGCACTATCCTACACACTATGGACAATTAAAAGCCCTGTCCCACGGTACGAGTTCATTCCAAGAGCTCTCCCGAGTTTGCCGTGATTTGAACTCGGAGATTTACGGTAATGGCCGCTCGTCGGTACTCGGGACTCTCGTAGACATTTTTCAACATGTTGAAAAATCTTCACGCGTCTTCCCGTGCTTACCTGCCGTTAGCGAGTCTTCCCGAGTACCTGCCGTTAGCGTTACGAGCTGCTAAGAGACGTCCCCGAGCTCCGACGTACCCGCTACGTTCATTCTCCGTGCTTACCACGACCCGAAACCTCCCATTCCCAACCTCTGGAGATGCTGCCTGTCCCGCTGAGTTACTCCAACTTTTGGTGTCTATCTTCTGGGTTTACTGGTCGAGGATGGGCCAGGTGGGAGCCAGAGGATGCACTGCCAGGAACAAAGGAGGATCCGCCGTGGGACAAATGAGGACTGCCGTGAGGGGGGGCGGGGGGGGAAGGAAGGCCTTGTGCGGGATACTTTGTAACTTCGTCGGTGTCATTTATGTGCCGACTCTATGCATACCTTGGGTATGCAAAACTATGAATCACACTATGACTCGTCACCTGACAATAAAGTGTTCATTCATAGAGTCATGGAGTGATACAGTGTGGAAACGGGCCCTTCGGCCCAACTCGCCCACACCGACCAACAGTCCCGGCTACACTAGTACCACTTGCCTGCGCTTGGTTCATATCCCTACTAACCTGTCCTATCCATGTACCTGTCCAACTGTTTCTTAAACGATCGGATCGTCCCAGCCTCAACTACCTCCTCCGGCAGCTTGTTCTGAACACCCACCAGCTTGTTTCTGAACCCCTCGGATTCCTATTCTTCTTTTCCCCTTCACCTTGAACCATGGCTGAGACTGACCGTGGCTGACAAGGAACGTCAGGGACAGTATAAAAATAAAAGAGAAGAAATACAATGTAGCAAAGATGGGCGGGAAGCAAGAGGATTGGGTAATGTTTAAAGAGCAACAGAAGATAACTAAAAAGGCAATACGAGGAGACAAGATGAGGTACGAAGGTAAGCTAGCCAATGTGAAGGAGGATAGTAAAAGTTTATTTAGATATGTGAAGAGGAATAAATTAGGTAAGACCAAAGTTGGACCCTTGAAGACTAAAAAAGGTGAATTTATTATGGGGAACAAGGAAATGGCAGATGAGTTGAACAGGTACTTTTGGATCCGTCTTCATTAAGGAGGACACAAACAATCTTCCTGATATACTAGTGGCCAGAGGATCTGGGGTGACGGAGGAACTGAAGGAAATCCACATTAGGCAGGAAATGGTGTTGGGTGGACTGATGGGACTGAAGGCTGATAAATCCCCAGGGCCTGATGGTCTGCATCCCAGGGTACTCAAGGAAGTGGCTCTAGAAATCGTGGATGCATTGGTGATAACTTTCCAATGTTCTATAAACTCAGGATCAGTTCCTGTGGATTGGAGGGTAACTAATGTTATCCCACTCTTTAAGAAAGGCAGGAGAGAGAAAATAGGGAATTATAGACCAGTTAGCCTGACATCAGTGGTGGGGAAGATGCTGGAGTCAATTATAAAAGATGAAATAGCGGCACATTTGGATAGCAGTATCAGGATTAGTCGGAGTCAGCATGGATTTACGAAGGGGAAATCATGCTTGACTAATCTTCGAGAATATTTTGAGGATGTGACTAGGAAAATGGACAAGGGAGAGCCAGTGGATGTAGTATACCTGGACTTACAAATAGCATTTGATAAGGTCCCACATAGGAGATTAGTGGGCAAAATTAGGGCACATGGTATTGGGGGTGGAGTGCTGACATGGATGGAAAATTGGTTGGCAGACAGGAAAGAGTAGGGATTAGCGGGTCAGTTTCAGAATGGCAGGCAGTGACTAGTGAGGTACTGCAAGGCTTGGTGCT
This sequence comes from Amblyraja radiata, assembly GCF_010909765.2. Taxonomy (NCBI): domain Eukaryota; kingdom Metazoa; phylum Chordata; class Chondrichthyes; order Rajiformes; family Rajidae; genus Amblyraja; species Amblyraja radiata. The sequence continues at coordinate 121,921,282 of NC_045957.1, read as the reverse complement.
GGGACTGCAGCTATTTACAATATACATCAATGATTTAGATGAAAGGATTCAAAGTAACATTAGCAAATTTGCAGATGACACAAAGCTGGGTGGCAGTGTGAACTGTGAGGAGGATGCTATGAGAATGCAGGGTGACTTGGACAGGTTGGGTGAGTGGGCATGGCAGTTTAATGTAGATAAATGTGAGGTTATCCACTTTGGTAGCAAAAACAGGAAGGCAGATTACTATCTAAATGTTGTCAAGTTGGGAAAAGGGGAAGTACAACGGGATCTGGGGATCCTTGTACATCAGTCAATGAAAGTAAGCATACAGGTACAGCAGGCAGTGAAGAAAGCGAATGGCATGTTGGCCTTTATAACAAGAGGAGTTGAGCATAGGAGCAAAGAGGTCCTTCTGCAGTTGTACAGGGCCCTAGTGAGACCACACCTGGAATATTATGTGCAGTTTTGGTCCCCTGATTTGAGGCAGGACATTCTTACTATTGAGGGAGGCCAGTTCTCTGGATACTTTCAAGAGAGGGCTAGATAGGGCTCCTAAAGAGAGCAGTCAGGGATTATGGGGAGAAGGCAGGAACGGGGTACTGATTGGGGATGATCAGCCATGATCACATTGAATGGCGGTGCTGGCTCGATGGGCCAAATGGCCTACTCCTGCCCCTATTGCCTATTGTCTGTGTCCTCTGGTCCTCGATTGCCCTACTCTGGGCACGAGATTCTGTGCATCTACGCGATCTATTCCTCTCATGATCTTATACACCTCCATAAGATCACCCCTCATCCTCCTGCGCTCCATGGAGTAGAGTCCCAGCCTGCTCAACCTCCCCCTATTGCTCACACCCTCTAGTCCTGGCAACGTCCTCGTAAATCTTTTCTGAACCCTTTCATTCATATATGTGTTCAGTTGAGCAAAGACTTAGAAATATGAGCATTTTCGGTGTCGCAAAAGATAACCATGTTGTCTCTCCCTTCCAGTCATTGGGAAGATTTATGATTATGCCATAGACTTGTGGTCAGTCGGCTGCACCCTTTATGAACTGTACACGGGGAAAATTCTCTTTCCTGGCAAAACCAACAATCACATGCTGAAACTCATGATGGACTTAAAGGGCAAAATGCCAAATAAGGTATGAAAATCATCTTCAAATATTATTTCTACTCGTTGGATAATGGGCAGCTCAGCTTGTAGAAATCATTTGTATTTGCCCACGGTATTATGATGATAATTTCTAATTTGCTATCGTCTCAGATTATAAAATATTAGTAGAAAAAATATGGTTAAAAAAATCTTTAAAGTTTGTTTCAAAAATTGATATATTGATGTCTGATTTTTTTCAGAGAATCGTTTAGAAACATAGAAACATAGGAAATAGGTGTAAGAGTAGGCCATTCGGCCCTTCGAGCCAGTACCTCCATTCAATATGATCATGTCCGATCATCCAAAATCAGTACCCCATTCCTGCTTTTTCCCCATATCCCTGAATTCCTTTAGCCCAAAGAGCTAAATCTTGAAAACATCCAGTGAATTGGCGTCCACTGCCTTCTGTGGCAGAGAATTCCACAGATTCACAACTCTCTGGGTGAAAATGTTTTTCCTCATCAGCCCTACATGGCCTATAACTTATTCTTAAACTATGTGACCCCTGGTTCTGGACTCCCTCAACATTGGGAACATGTTTCCTGCATCCAGCCTGTCCAATCCCATAAGAATTTTGTTTCCATAAGATTCCCTCTCATCCTAAATTCCAGTGAATATAAGCCCAGTCGATCCATTCTTTGCTTGTTATGCCATGCTAAGAGATTTAGTTGACAAAGGCTCTCTGTACTTGTCTAAATCTTATGTGTGTCTACCGGGCAGAGCATTGTGTGGCAAGTCAACACCAATCAACAGCACTGGTGCAATGGGTAGAGCTCCTGCCTCACGCCGCCAGTGACCCCGGTTCGATCCTGACCTCAGGTGCTGTCTGTGACTGCATGGGTTTCCTCCGGGTGCTCTGGTTTCCTTCTACATCCCACAAGACGTGTGGGTTTGTAGGATATTTGGCCCTCTGTGAAATTACCCCCTGGTGTGTAGGGAGTGGATGGCAAAGTGGGATAACATGGACGGGTGATGGCCATGATCACAGTGAATGGTGTTGCTGGCTCGAAGGGCCGAATGGCCTACACTTGCACCTGTTGCCTATTGTCTATCGATGGTCGGCGTGGTCTCAGTGGGCCGATGGATGTTATTTTGGTTTGATCGATTGAAAGACGCAGCGTGGAAATAGGTCATTCGGCCCAACAAGAGCATGCTGACCATCGATCACCCGTTCAAACTAGTTCTCCTTTGCTGTATCTCTCAACTAAATGGGCTTCGGGATGACCTTGTATGAAAAATTGACATGGGCGGCATATTGGCTGAGCGGGTAGAACTGCTGCCTCACAGCACCAGAGACCCTGGTTCGATACTGACCTTTGGGTGTTGTCTGTGTGGAGTTTGCACATTCTCCCTGTTTGCTCCGGGTGCTACAGTCTCCCCCACATCCCATAAGACGTGCGGGGTTGGTAGGTTAGCCTCTTAATATTTCCCCTTGGTCTACTAAGGCAGTTCGTCGTTGTCTACAACCTCGCTCTGGCAGCTCCTGCGATGGCGCTGGTGCCAAACTGTAACGGCCCTGCTGTTCCTTTGGATCGATCAGCGACGTGGAGAGGGGGGACGTGCTGCATGGGCAACAGCCTGTCCTCCACATGACATCGCCCAGGCTTGCATCCGACCACACATCACCTGCAAACTATGATGCATCACCCATGGTCATGGGGGCCGAGGGGGGCCTACTACTACTACGACTAGATCAGTGTAATCCCACTTTCTCATCCACTCCCAACACACCAACTTTCAGGTCATGAGTTAAGGAGTGTATGGAGCGTTTGGCGGCCCTGGGCCTGTACTCGCTGGAGTTTAGAAAGATGAGGGGGGACCTCATTGAAACTTACCGAATAGTGAAAGGCCCGGATAGAGTGGATGTGGAGAGGATGTTTCCACTAGTGGGAGAGTCTAGGACCAGAGGTCACGTCCTCAGAATTAAAGGACGTTCCTTTAGGAAGGAGGTGAGGAGGAATTTCTTTAGCCAAAGGGTGGTGAATCTGTGGAATTCAGTGCCGCAGACGGCTGTGGAGGCCAAGTCAATGGATAATTTTACGGCAGAGATAGATAGATTCTTGATTAGTGCGGGTGTCAGAGGTTACGGGGAGAATGGGGCTAGGAGGGAGAGATAGATCAGCCATGATTGAATGGCGGAGAGGACTTGGATGGGCCGAATGGCCTAATTCTGCTCCTATCACTTATAACCAATCTACCCATGCTGCCACTTTGAGGGAACTGCGTGCCTGCACTGGTGGATGCCTGCACTCTACAACACTCCCTGGGGCCCTGCTGTCCACAGTGAGGGTCTGTGACTTGTAACGGGTCAGTCTGTACCACGTTATAAAACGGCATCTCTTTCCGTCTGCGTTTCTCTAGAGGCGGCTAGAGTTATCCCTCAAGATGTGTGAAATGTGTTTCATTCCTTTCAGATGATCAGAAAAGGGGTCTTCAAGGATCAGCACTTTGATCAGAATCTGAACTTCATGTACATTGAAGTGGATAAAGTGACAGAACGGGTCAGTAGTTCTATCTTTACGCACTCTATGTTAACCATATAACCCTATAACAATTACAGCACGGAAACAGGCCATCTCGGCCCTACAAGTCTGTGCCGAACACTTATTTTCCCCAAGTCCCATCTACCTGCACTCAGACCATAACCCTCCATTCCTTTCCCATCCATATACCTATCCAATTTATTTTTAAATGATAAAATCGAACCTGCCTCCACCACTTCCACTGGAAGCTTCCACACAGCTACCACTCTCTGAGTAAAGAAGTTCCCCCTCATGTTACCCCTAAACTTCTGTCCCTTAAGTCATGTCCTCTTGTTTGAATCTTCCCTACTCTCAATAGGAAAAGCTTATCCACGTCAACTCTGTCTATCCCTCTCATCATTTTAAAGACCTCTATCAAGTCCCCCCTTAACCTTCTGCGCTCCAAAGAACAAAGACCTAACTTATTCAACCTTTCTCTGTAACTTAGTTGTTGAAACCCAGGCAACATTCTAGTAAATCTCCTCTGTACTCTCTCTATTTTGTTGACATCCTTCCTATAATTGGGCGACCAAAATTGTACACCATTCTTCAGAATTTGTCTCACCAATGCCTTGTACAATTTTAACATTACATCCCAACTTCTATACTCAATGCTCTGATTTATAAAGGCTAGCATACCAAAAGCTTTCTTTACCACTCTATCTACATGAGATTCCACCTTCAGGGAACTATGCACAGTTATTCCTAGATCCCTCTGTTCAACTGCATTCCTCAATTTGCTACCATTTACCATGTACGTCCTATTTTGATTTGTCCTGCCAAGATGTTGCACCTCACACTTATCAGCATAAACTCCATCTGCCATCTTTCAGCCCATTCTTCCAAATGGCCTAAATCTCTCTGTAGACTTTGGAAATCTACTTCATCCACAACACCACCTATTTTAGTATCATCTGCATACTTACTAATCCAATTTACCACACCTTCATCCAGATCATTGATTTACATGACAAACAACAGTGGACCCAACACAGATCCATGAGGCACCCCACTAGTCACCTGCCTCTAACCTGAAAAACAGCCATCCACCATTACTCTCTGGCATCTCCCATTCAGCCACTGTTGAATCCATCTTGCTACTCCTGCATTAATACCCAACAATTGAACCTTCTTAACCAACCTTCCATGAGGAACCTTGTCAAAGGCCTTACTAAAGTCCATATAGACAACATCCATTGCTTTACCCTCATCAATTTCCCTAGTAACCTCTTCAAAAAATTCAAGATTAGTCAAACATGACCTTCCAGGCACAAATCCATGTTGACTGTTCCTAATCAGACCCTGTTTATCCAGATGCTTATATATATTATCTAAGTATCTTTTCCATTAATTTGCCCACCACTGAAGTCAAACTAACAGGTCTATAATTGCTAGGTTTACTCTTAGAACCCTTTTTAAACAATGGAACAACATGCGCAGGACGCCAATCCTCTGGCACTATTCCCGTTTCTAATGACATTTGAAATATTTCTGTCATAGCCCCTGCTATTTCTACACTAACTTCCCTCATTGTCCTAGGGAATATCCTGTCATGACCTGGAGACTTATCCACTTTTATATTTTTCAAAAGTGTCAGTACTTCTTTTTCTTTGAATCTCATCATATCCATAGCTACTCTACTTGTTTCCCTTACCTCACATAATTCAATATCCTTCTCCTTGGTGAATACCGAAGAAAAGAAATTGTTCAATATCTCGCCCATCTCTTTTGGCTCTGCAGATAGCTGTCCACTCTGTCTCTCTAATGGACCAATTTTATCCCTCGTTATCCTTTTGCTATTAATATAGCTGTAGAAACCCTTTGGATTTACTTTCACCTTACTTGCCAAAGCAAACTCATATCTTCTTTTAGCTTTTCTAATTTCTTTCTTAAGATTCTTTTTACATTCTTTATACTCCTCAAGTACCTCATTCACTCCATGCTGCCTATAATTATTGTAGATTTCTCTCTTTTTCCGAACCGTGTCCAATTTCCCTTGAAAACCATGGCTCTTTCCAATTTTTACTATTTCCTTTCAACCGAACAGGGACATAAAGATTCTGTACTCTTAAAATTTCCCCTTTAAATGTCCTCCATTTCTCTTCTACATCCTTCCCATAAAACAAACTGTCCCAATTCACTCCTTTTAAATCCTTCGCATCTCATCAAAGTTAGCCTTTCTCCAATCAAAAATCTCAACCCTAGGTCCAGTTCTGACCCTCTCCATAATTATATTGAAACTAATGGTATTGTGATCACATTCCACAGGGCGGCACGGTGGCGCAGCGGTAGAGTTGCAAACTCACAGCGCCAGACACCCGGGTTTCATCCCGACTACGGGTGCTGTCTGTACCGAGTTTGTACGTTCTCCCCGTGACCTGCGTGGGTTTTCTCCGGGTGCTCTGGTTTCCTCCCACACTGCAAAGACGTACAGACAATAGACAATAGGTGCAGGAGTAGGCCATTTGGCCCTTCGAGCCAGCATCGCCATTCAATGTGATCATGGCTGAACATCCCCAATCAGTGCCCCGCTCCTGCCTTCTCCCCATATCCCCTGACCGCTATCTTTAAGAGCCCTCTCTCTTGAAAGCATCCAGAGAACCTGCCTCCACCGCCCTCTGAGGCAGAGAATTCCACAGACTCACCACTCTCTGTGAGAAAAGTACAGGTTTGAAGGCTGATTGGCTTTGGTATAATTGTAAAATTGTCCCTAGTGTGTGTGTGGGGTAATGTAAGTATTCGGGGATCACTCGTTAGCGCAGACTCGATGTGCCGAGGAGCCTGTTTCCGTGCTGTATCTCTAAACTAATCTAAACATTATTCCCTTGATCATGTATCTACGCTGTGAACGGCTTGTTTGTAATCACGTATAGGCTTTCCACTGACTGGATAGCACTCAACAAAAAGCTTTTCAGCGTACCTTGGTTCCAGTGACAATCACAATACACTAAATTAATACTGGACATTTGGCAAACAGATTTGAGAAACCGCAGAATAAAAGGACATACCTTTCGAAAGGAAGTGAGGAGGAATTTCTTTAGTCATGGTGTGGTGAATCTGGAATTCATTGCCACAGTCATTTGGAGATTCGTGATTAGTAAAGGTATCAATGCTTACAGGGAGAAGGGAGGCGAAGGAGAGAAAGGTTGACCCAGGTCTGAAAAAGGGGGTTCCACCCGAAACGTCACCTATCCATGTTCTCCACAGATGCTGCCCGACCCGCTGAGTTACTCCAGCACTCTGTGAAACGTCACCTATCCATGTTCTCCAGAGATGCTGCCTGACCCACTGAGTTACTCCAGCACTCTGTGAAACGTCACCTATCCATGTTCTCCAGAGATGCTGCCTGACCCACTGAGTTACTCCAGCACTCTGTGAAACGTCACCTATCCATGTTCTCCACAGATGCTGCCTGACCCACTGAGTTACTCCAGCACTCTGTGAAACGTCACCTATCCATGTTCTCCACAGATGCTGCCTGACCCACTGAGTTACTCCAGCACTCTGTGAAACGCACCTATCCATGTTCTCCAGAGTTGCTGCCTGACCCACTGAGTTACTCCAGCACTCTGTGAAACGTCACCTATCCATGTTCTCCAGAGTTGCTGCCTGACCCACTGAGTTACTCCAGCACTCTGTCTACTCTTGATTCTACTGCCTGAGCGGAAGTTGACTTCTTTCTTTGCTGTTTCTGTCTGTTTTTGTTTCCTTCAGGAGAAAGTGACTGTCATGAGCACTATTAACTCCACGAAGGACCTACTGGCGGACATGATTGGCTGCCAGCGCTTGCCGGAAGATCAGCGCAAAAAGGTTCACCAGCTGAAGGACTTGCTGGAGCAGATTCTCATGCTCGACCCTGCCAAACGTGTCAGCATCAACCAGGCCCTGCAGCACACCTTCATTCAGGAGAAGATTTAATCGCCGCATTTAACGGGTTTGAGCAATTAAACAAAAAAAAAAGACTGGGAAAGTCAGAGAAAAAAAGTATTTTATTATGTGTGAACCACAATGTTTACCCTGAAATATGCATGAAGTTAAATTAAAAAGAAAAGATGTTACTTCTCACAGGAATATGAGTCACTGTAAATATATTGATTTGTTTTTTTCCAGAATGTTTTCTTCATTCTTTCACTGTAGTTTAACTGCTAAGGCTGCACAAAAACTGTTCATTGAAGTTATTTTAAAAATCTTGTAAGCAGGCGATTGATATTTTGAGGGAGGGCGACTATTGGCTCTCTAGGCTGGCGAGACCCACCTTTGTTTGTGTTTTTGTGCAGGCTTAGCCCAATCCTTGTCTCTCTGTGACAGCGGCTGAGGTAAAAATGATGTTTATATTCACATTTTCCTAGGTGTGTACGCAGGCCAGCATTCCCTTGGTGTACTCAGTGCCGAAGGGGTGTGTGACCCTACCTGTGCCTGCTCGAGGGGTGGTCACATCATCTAAAGCAGGTTGTGTACCACTTTCAGTACACTGAAGGTAAGCTAAACCATCAACATTACTGCTAGCCACGAAGGGGGCAGCCGATAACACACGCAGAGCAGAGAGGAGGGTGCTGGAGGAACTCAGGCAGCGTCCGTGTAGGGAATGGATAGGTTGGGACCCTTCTTAGGACCGATTGTACGAGGGTGGGGGGGCCTGGATGAGGATGGGGGGTGGAGGGAGAAACAGCCTGCTGAGTGATAGGTGGGTACAGCTATTGGTGGGGGGGGGGGGGGGGGGGGGTATGGAGTTGATAGTTAGACTAGGGGCCAGAGATGAAAAGACACAAGGATGTGAGATGAGGGCTGTAATAACATGTGGAGTCAGAGGAAGGGGGAAAGGAGTGGAAGGAGGAATAGGTAGCCATCCAGGTTGGGACATAGGGAAGAGATTGGGTGAAGAGAGGAAGGGGGCAAGATCGTGGGAGAGATGAATGCACATCCACATAGAGGCATTGGAGATAGAGGGGAGGAAAAGTAGGGGGGGGGGGGGAGTATTCCTTATGGGTCACTTGCCTAATACAGTCCCGGTAGATTAGCATTCACTGTCACAGGTCGTGAACAAGATGCGTCAGAGTCCTCACAGACGTCCCTTGCTACCTGACCACTGTGTTATGATATAAAATAGCTTGTGAATTTGCGAACGTGCTGTGTAAACGATGCCAATATCTAGAGCTCTGCGCTGGGCCACTCGATGAGTCTAGCACCTTCAGTGTACTGTTTATAACCATTTGAAGTTGTTATAGAATTGTGGTAGAAATTTGTCAATGCCATAACATTCTGTTTCTTAGTAAACCTGTACCTATAGTCCATGAATAAAACAGAAGCAGTTTCATTTAGTCATTCAAATGGAAACAAAGATTGGGGTTTTATATTTCTTTGTAGATGTCTAAGTATGACACTTTTTTGAAAAAAAAATTAAAATTAAGAAATTGTTTTACAGTAAGATTATCCTTTGCTGCATTATGTCCATTTGGTTTTCAATATTTGTGATCATGTTGTGTCTCAATACAGGCAAATGTTACCTTCCACACTTGAGCAAAGCAGCTGCTTTTTAAAGCGGTAATTGCTTCTTTAACTTTCTTTTGTACATTTGATTTATTTTACGTTTTCTCTTATTTACGATGAGTTCCGGTGATTTTGAGTCGTGGCTCGGTCCCAAAAAAAAAACTTTCGTCTGTGTGCGTCACCATTTTGGTTTCACAAATGGGTTGGGGGGGGGGGGGGGGGGGGGGGGGGAAGGATCTTTAAATGCTTGTCCCCTTTCCTTACCGTCTCCCATCCCGTCACCGCCCAATCCCACCACCCCCATCTCCAGATGTTTGTAAAGGTGCCCCTTGGTTGACTAAACCCTTGCACCAATATTGCAAATCTCGTCACATTAAAAGCACCTATTATTTTTTTAATATACACAACCTCTTGTTGAAATGATCAACATTAAAACCAAAACCATCCAAAGACCAGCCGGTCAGAAGTTAGCGTTTAATTATGCCCTGCAGATTGACAACATTGACTGGAGAAGGAATTAAATTATATTGCACAATGCCTGTATTGCATTTGAAGGTAAGTTGGGGCCTATGGTCAGGCCACCACACGATCTACCTCCACGTAAAGCCACATGCAGAACGCCGGAGGTTTGTGGTAAATGTTCCACTTATATCCACATGTTCCACTTATTACGAAACATTTGGACAGGTACATGGCGGGGACAGGTTTAGAGGGATATGGGCCAAACCCAGGCAGGTGAGACTAATGTAGATGTTGGTTGGTGTGAGCAAGTTGGGCCGAAGGGCCTGTTTCCACGCTATATGACTCTATGACTATATCGGTGAATAAAGTATTAATTGGAGAAGAATATCTACTTCCCAAATACCCAATGTGCGGTTAATCCTCGATACAACCAGTAAACGACAGTGGTGACTACAGGCGCGGCACGGTGGCGCAGCGGTAGAGTTGCTGCCTCACAACGCCAGAGACCCGGGTTCCATCCTGACTACGGGTGCCGTCGGTACGCACATTGTATGTTCTCCCCGTGACCTGCGTGGGTTTTCTCCGGGAGCTCCAGGTTTCCTCCCACACTGCAAACACAACACAGGTTTGTAGGTTAATTGGCTTGGGGTAGTTATAAATTGTCCCTAGCGTGTGTAGGATACTGTAAGTGTGCGGGGATCGCTGGTGGGTGCGGGCTCGGTGGGGCGAAGGGCCTGTTTCTCTAAACAAAACTAAAAAAAAGCATGCTATTTTCCCTTTAAACGTTTAGTCATTTTCTATGTAAAAGTAGCATTTTTAATCAAACAACTTTCCGTACACATTAAATCATAAAGTAAGATTAACGTCACAAATCAGTGAACTCAACACATTTTTGTCTTGAGACCGTAAGCCGTTCATTTGCAATGTCAAGGTAATAAAAACAAGCAGTTGATCAGGTTTCAGATGTCTCTCCTCCATATCAGTAGAGTTAATGACTAGGCTAACTGCACAAATATATATTTTTCTTTAAATAAAATTGTTATACTCATTTAAAAAAAAGTCTCGATTTCAGGGGAAGGTCAGCACAATTTAGAATATTTGCTACCTGGACGAGTAGGTGTTAGCTATAAAGAGAGACAACTCGGTGGGCCAGACAGCAGCATCTCTGGAGAAAAGGAATAGGTGACGTTCCGGGTGGAGACCTTTCTTCAGACAGTCGGGGGAGAGGGAACGGGGTTGGACAGACTTCGATTTTTTTTCCTTCTCTCCAGAACGTCGGGGGTTGAGGGGAGGAGACCTGATAGAAGGGCGTAAAATGATGAGGTGTCAATCGGGTGGACAGTCAGAACCTTTATCTCCAGGGTGGATATATCACCAAGACTAGAGGGCATAACTTTTATGGTGTTGGGGGCAAGATTTAAAGGAGATGTGTGGGACAGAGGGTGTTGGGTGTTTGGAACACACTGCCTGGGGTGGTGGTGGAGGCAGAGGCAGATACAATCGCGGCATAGGATTACATGCAGGCTGACTGTTGGTTTAACTTGATGTCATGTTGGGCACGGACATTATATGGGCCACTGGGCCCCTTCCTGTGCTCTACCGTTCTGTTCTGTGTTCTATGTGCTATTTTGGAAGTCTGATCCAGTTCGTCTGTTCCTGCAAAATAACTAATGATTTGTACTGTTTTCTTACTTCCTCCGATGGTGCTGAGAAAGAAAGAGAGAGAGAGAAAGAAAGAGAGAGAGAGAGAGGAGCACGTTACTGCTCTGGAGGGCAGCAGGTCACGTCACCTGGTCCGTGGGTTCTGCCTCTGCATGAGATGCCTCCTTCATCTCTCCACAAGGTCATTGCTGACAGCATGCCTAGATAAGCATATCAAACCAGGATGAAACTTGCCGTTTCTTTGCCACTGTTACCTATGTTTAAAAAAAAAAAAAAAATTGAAACGCTGCGAATAGTCGACACTTCTTTAGCATTCTTCGCTTGGCTCTGTTTTGTGATGTATGTATGTAAAGATTTTTAAACTTTGAAGCTTGAGGCATTTACTCGAGAAAATTATTTGTAGTGTTCTTTGTTACGGCAAATTCTTTCACAGGCTTTTTTATTTTTTTATTTTTTTTAAAAGAACAAAAACAAGCATAAACCTAAGGGATCAAGGTGTTTCTTTACTTGTTCTCTGTCTCGTAGGTGGAACCTGAAGGGAGGAGATACATATTGCAAGAACGTGAAGACTGAATTAAGGTTTCTGTCAAATAAAGACCTCATTTAAGTACCGAGAATACCATGTTGGCCTGGGGTCTTTTCAATGAAACGGTGTCTTTAAGACCACAATCTCATGTGGCAGGGAGCCAAGTGTATCTCTTTGATTTGTTTTTCACCCAAAGGGTGGCGGGTATGTGGAACGAGCTGCCGAAGGAGGTAGTTGAGGCAGTTACTGTAAACGACATTTGGACAGGTATGTGAATGGGACAGGTTCTAGAGGGATATCTGCGGGTAGGTGGGACTAGCATAGATGGGGCATCTTGGTCAGCGTTGGGCCGAAGGGCCTGTTTCTCTGTTGTATGGCTCTGTGACTTTCAAGTGAAAGGTTGCTAGATTAATTGCAGTTTCAAATTAACTATCAAATGTTTTGGTGGGTTTTTTAATTTAAAATAAAGCTATTTATTCCCTCTTAGTTGTTGCCTTGTACGATTGACCCAACATTCAAGTCGTTGAATGTCCAAGATCCGAAATTTAAAAAAAAAAATCCCCTAATGTAGGGCGGGTCACAGTGGCACAGCGGCAGAGTTGCTGCTTTACAGCGAATGCAGCGCTGGAGACCCGGGTTCCATCCCGACTACGGGTGCTGTCTGGGTTATTGTGGGTTATTACTGTGCTGGGTTATTGATAGGGGGCGATCAGCCATGATCACAATGAATGGCGGTGCTGGCTCGAAGGGCCGGATGGCCTCCTCCTGCACCTAATTTCTATGTACGGAGTTTGTACGTTCTCCCCATGACCTGCGTGGTTTTCTCCGAGATCTTCGGTTTCCTCCCACACTCCAAAGACGTACAGGTTTGTAGGGTAAGTGGATTGGTAAATAAAAATTGTCCCTAGTGGGTGTAGGATAGTGTTAATGTGCGGGGATCGCTGGTCGGCGCAACCCGGTGGGCCGAAGGGCCTGTTTCCGTGCTGTACCTCTAAACTAAACTTTTTAAAAAAAAGAAACTGCAGATGCTGCTTTACCAAGGAAAGACACAAAATGCTGGAGCAACTTAGTGGGCCAGGCAGCATCTGTGGAGAACATGGATAGGTGACGTTTCACAGAGTGCTGGAGTAACTCAGCGGATTTGAATAAAGATCAGTGGGCTGGAAAGCAAAGGGCAGCACGGTGGCGCAGCGGTAGAGTTGCTGCCTCACAGCGCCAGAGACCTGTGTTCGATCCTGACGGCAGGTGCTGTCTTTACGGAGTTTGTACGTTCTCCCCGTGGGTTTTCTCCGAGTGCTCCTGTTTCCTCCCACACTCCAAAGACGTACAGGTTTGTAGGCTTAGTTGGCTTTGGTTAAAAAATAATAATAAATTGTCCACAGTGTGTGATCGCTGGTCGGTGCGAACTCGGTGGGCCAAAGGGCCTGTTTCTATGAGGTATCTCTAAAGACCAAAGTGGAAAGGTTTTTAAAATCTGTAATTATGCAAACCTCGTGTGGATTTACCTTTGATAAATTTTGCTTAACTTTATACTAGCATTCTTTCAGATGAGTAGATTAAGATTAAATGTGAAAGCTTTAATATACAGAGAAAAAAATATATAGCTGATATAACTAGCTATCTCAATTATTCTGCAAGCGGGATTCATAACAATGTCCAAATCTGACTCCCATTTCCCTGCTGAAATATTGTATTAGACGATGGTTTTATTGGAGGAAGTCTAGGTAGACAATCCGTAAAAGTTGTAAATTGAGAGAGAGGTGGTTCATAAATTAGAACTTGGTTTGTTTTCCCTGGAGTGTTGGTGACTATGGGGAGATTTGGTGGAAGTATCTAAAGTGATGAGAGTCGTGGGTAAGGTAGACAGAATCATTTTGCCAGCACGGAAATGTCAAAGACAAGAGGGCAGAGCTTTGAGGTGAGGGGGAAAGTTTAAAGGAGATGTTCGGGGCCAGTTTTATTTTTAAATATACACAGAGGGCGGTGAGTGCCTGGAACACAAAAGAGTATTTGTTCAAGAAGGAACTGCAGATGCTGGAAAATCGAAGGTAGACAAGGTTGCTGGAGAAACTCAGCGGGTGCGGCAGCATCTATGGAGCGAAGGAAATAGGCAACATTTCGGGCCGAAACGTTGCCTATTTCCTTCGTTCCATAGATGCTGCCGCAACCGCTGAGTTTCTCCAGCAATCTTGCCTACAGTCAAGAGTATTTTACTGTCATGTGTCCCAGATAGAACAATGAAATTCTTACTTGCAGCAGCACAACAGAATACGTAAACATAGTAGGCTGTAAACAATATAATATACGAGAGAGAGAGAAAAAGTTCAGTGTGTGTATGTTGCCGGGAGAGGTGGTGAAGGCGGATACGATAATGGCGATGAAGCGGCTTTTAAATATAGAGGGCTATGGATCACGTGCCGGCAGAGAAGATTAGATTAGCTTGGTGCCGTGTTCAGCACTGACATTGAGGGCTGAAGGGCCTGTTCCTGTGCTCTACTGTTCTGTGTTTAAGATTGTTTTTGCATGTTTGAATCGAGTTAAACTGCTCTTATCCTGTGTTTTGTTTCTCAGGTGGGGACGATTGTAAATGTGCTCCTCCCACGATGCTTCATTATCTTAGCCCCGTCACAACTTACCGCCTTCAGAGTTCTTCAGTGTTCAATGAAAGTGAAGATGGTGGTTTTTACACTAATGTTTGTCAATACCTTTATACCCCAGTAGATTTGAATTGTTTGTTTGTTTGAAATATTTCCAGATTGTAAATGTGTTAGATTTGAACCTGGGTAGTAATCATTCTTAAGCACTGTGAGAAAATTATAATTGCAAAGCAATAGACTATAATACTCTTGGCAGGTATTGAATACACGACAAATGAGTGCATTTTGTCAAGTTGTAACATGCTGTGACATTTCAAATGTTTTCATTAAATTGCTTCTGTTAAAATAATTTGGCTTTGATTGTTTCCTGTGGGGATTCAAACAACACTGAACGGATGACAAATTAAAATTTTAGGTTAGTTTAGAGATACAGCGCAGAAACAGGCCCTTCGGTGCCGACCAGCGATCCCCATCCAAGCAGCACTATCCTTCACACGCACGTACACACACACAACATTTTTTTTTTACTAAAGCCAATTCATCTACACACCTATGCGTCTTTGGAGTGTGGGAGGAAGCCGGAGCACCCGGAGAAAGGTCGCTGACTTAAAAAAAAAATCCTTCAGTCCTTATGAATGGACAATGTCATTGCTCACACCTTTTCCCTCGAGTAGAGAATTCTACAACTAGAGGGCATAGGCTTGAAGTGAGATGGCAGCCATTGAACAGGAGTTTGCAAACTACAAGACGTGATTAAGGTGAAATGGAAGAGATTTATGAGGGATTCTAAAACAAGTGCATAGGCTTAAGGTGACATTGGAGAAATTGTTTAAAAGGGTTTTGCAAATGAGTGCATAAGATTGAGGTGAGATGGGAGAGATTTAAGAGGGATTTGTCCGTGTATCGCCCTTATTCCTCTAAACCTTTCCTATCATTGTACCCGTACCTTTTAAATGTTGTGATAGTACCTGCCTCATCTACCTCTTGGCAGCTTGTTCCATGCACCCACCACCCTCTCTCTGAGTGTCGGGCTATGGGCAGAAGGCAGGAGAATGGGGTTGAGAGGATAAAGTAGATTAGCCATGATTGAATGGTGAAGTAGACTTAATGTGCTGAATGGCCTAATTCTGCTCCTATCACTTATGAACTTATAACCCCTGACACCTGTACTAATCAAGAATCTATCCATCTCTGCCTTAAAAATATCCACTGACTTAGCCTCCACAGCCTTCTGTGGCAATGAATTCCACGGATACATCACTTATTATGACTAACAAAATTCCTCCTCATTTCCTTTCTAAAGGTATGCCCTTTTATTCTGAGGCTGTGCCCTCTGGTCCTAGACTCTCCCACTAGTGGAAACATCCTCTCCACGTCCACTTTATCCAGGCCTTTCACTATTCAGTAAGTTTAAATGAGGTGTCCCTTCATCCTTGTTCACAGGGTTAACTATTGAGTTCCAGCATTCAATAACTTTCCACTGAGAAGCAGGCTTCCTCATCTATGTGGGATGGCACGGGTGTCCAGTTGTAGCCTTGAGTTCACAAACACGTATTTTGTGTTCAGCAGTCTTGTTTATTGACTCCATGGACCGTGTGCATCAGGCATGTCAGCATTTTATCGGGACGCATCACAGCACGGTTTGGGAACAGCTCCATCCAAGACCGCAAGAAATTGCAGCGAATTGTGGATGCAGCCCAGACCTTCACACAAAGCAACCTCCCTTCTATTGACTCCATCTACACCTCACTCTGCCTCAGCAAGGCCAGCAGCATAGTCAAGGACCAGTCTCATCCTGGCCACTCCCTCTTCTCCCCTCTCCCATCATGCATGAGGTACAGAAGTGTGAAAACGCACACCTCCAGATTCAGGGACAGTTTCTTCACAGCTGTTATCAGGCAACTGAACCATCCTACCACAACCAGAGAGCAGTCCTGAACAATATACCTCATTGGTAACCCTCGGATTATCCTTGATCAAACTTTGTTAGCTTTACCTTGCACTAAACGTTATGCCCTCATCATGTATCTATACACTGGGTCGATTGTGATCATATATTGTCTTTCTGCTGACTGGTTAGCATGCAATAAAAGCTTTTGATACACTAAGCTAAATAAAGTAAACTGAACTGAATAAAGTAATAAATTAAACTGAACAAGCTCTGAACTTTTGGAATAAGGGGGGGACTGTACAAAAGGGACGGATTGCATCTTAACAGACAAAAAGGCAGACAAATCCAGGGCAAAAATCAAAAAGGGCCACTTTTCAACATAATTGTATAAGGGGTAAGAGTGTTTGTAAAAACAAGCCTGAAGGCTTTGTGTCTCAATGCAAGGAGCATTCGTAATAAGGTGGATGAGTTGAAGGTGCAGATAGCTATTAATGACTATGATATAGTTGGGATCACGGAGACATGGCTCCAGGGTGACCAAGGCTGGGAGCTGAACATCCAGGGATATTCAATATTCAGGAGGGATAGACAGAAAGGGAAAGGAGGTGGGGTAGCGTTGCTGGTTAGAGAGCAGATTAACGGAATAGAAAGGAAGGACATTAGCTTGGAGGATGTGGAATCGATATGGGTAGAGCTGCGAAACACTAAGGGGCAGAAAACGCTAATGGGAGTTGTGTACAGGCCACCTAACAGTAGTAGTGGAGTTGGGGATGGCATCAAACAGGAAATTAGAAATGCGTGCAACAAAGGTAAAACAGGTATAATGGGTGACGTCAATCTACATATAGATTGGGTGAATCAAATTGGCAAGGGTGCTGAGGAAGAGGATTTCTTGGAATGTATGCGGGATAGTTTTCTAAACCAACATGTAGAAGAACCAACGAGAGAGCAGGCTATTCTAGACTGGGTATTGAGTAATGAGGAAGGGTTAGTTAGCAGTCTTGTTGTGCGTGGCCCCTTGGGCAAGAGTGACCATAATATGGTTGAGTTCTTCATTAGGATGGAGAGTGACGTTGTTAATTCAGAAACAAGGGTCCTGAACTTAAAGAAAGGTAACTTTGAAGGTATGAGACGTGAATTGGCCAAGATAGACCGGCAATTGATTCTTAAAGGGTTGATGGTGGATATGCAATGGAAGGCATTTAAAGGCTGCATGGATGAGCTACAACAATTGTTCATCCCAGTTTGGCAAAAGAATAAATCAGGGAAGGTAGTGCATCTGTGGATAACAAGGGAAATCAGGGATAGTATCAAAACAAAAGATGAAGCTTACAAATTAGCCAGAAAAAGCAGCCTACCAGAGGACTGGGAGAAATTCAGAGTCCAGCAGAGGAGGACAAAGGGCTTAATTAGGAAAGGAGATGGGGAACTGAGTGAAATCCAGGTTAGCCGGGAAGTGGTGTTAGGTAAATTGAATGGATTAAAGGCCGATAAATCCCCAGGGCCAGATAGGCTGCATCCCAGAGTACTTAAGGATATGCCCCAGAAATAGTGGATGCATTAGTGATAATTTTTCAAAACTCTTTAGATCCTGGAGTAGTTCCTGAGGATTGGAGGGTAGCTAATGTAACCCCACTTTTTAAAAAGGGAGGAGAGAGAAAACGGGGAATTACAGACCAGTTAGTCTAACATCGGTAGTGGGGAAACTGCTAGAATCAGTTATTAAAGATGGGATAGCAGCACATTTGGAAAGTGGTGAAATCATTGGACAAAGTCAGCATGGATTTATGAAAGGTAAATCATGTCTGACGAATCTTATAGAATTTTTCGAGGATGTAACTAGTAGAGTGGATAAGGGAGAACCAGTGGATGTGTTATATCTGGACGTTCAGAAGGCTTTCGACAAAGTCCCACATAAGAGATTAGTATACAAACTTAAAGCACACGGTATTGGGGGTTCAGTATTGATGTGGATAGAGAACTGGCTGGCAAACAGGAAGCAAAGAGTAGGAGTAAACGGGTCCTTTTCACAATGGCAGGCAGTGACTAGTGGGGTACCGCAAGGCTCAGTGCTGGGACCCCAGCTATTTACAATATATATTAATGATTTGGACGAGGGAATTGAATGCAACATCTCCAAGTTTGCGGATGACACAAAGCTGGGGGGCAGTGTTAGCTGTGAGGAGGATGCTAGGAGGCTGCAAGGTGACTTGGATAGGCTGGGTGAGTGGGCAAATGCATGGCAGATGCAGTATAATGTGGATAAATGTGAGGTTATCCACTTTGGTGGCAAAAACAGGAAAGTAGACTATTATCTGAATGGTGGCCGATTAGGAAAAGGGGAGATGCAACGAGACCTGGGTGTCATGGTACACCAGTCATTAAAAGTAGGCATGCAGGTGCAGCAGGCAGTGAAGAAAGCAAATGGTATGTTAGCATTCATAGCAAAATGATTTGAGTATAGGAGCAGGGAGGTTCTACTGCAGTTGTACAGGGTATTGGTGAGACCACACCTGGAGTATTGCGTACAGTTTTGGTCTCCTAATCTGAGGAAAGACATTCTTGCCATAGAGGGAGTACAGAGAAGGTTCACCAGACTGATTCCTGGGATGTCAGGACTTTCATATGAAGAAAGACTGGATAGACTCGGCTTGTACTCGCTAAAATTTAGAAGATTGAGGGGGGATCTTATAGAAACTTACAAAATTCTTAAGGGGTTGGACAGGCTAGATGCAGGAAGATTGTTCCCGATGTTGGGGAAGTCCTGAACAAGGGGTCACAGTTTAAGGATAAGGGAGAAATCTTTTAGGACCGAGATGAGGAAAACATTTTTCACACAGAGAGTGGTGAATCTCTGGAATTCTCTGCCACAGAAGGCAGTTGAGGCCAGTTCATTGGCTATATTTAAGAGGGAGTTAGATGTGGCCCTTGTGGCTAAAGGGATCAGGGGGTATGGAGAGAAGGCAGGTACAGGATACTGAGTTGGATGATCAGCCATGATCATATTGAATGGCGGTGCAGGCCTACTCCTGCACCTATTTTCTATGTTTTTATGTTTCTACTTAAGGCAATACTCTAGTATGAAAAGAGTGGACCCTTAGCCACCCCACCCAACACTTCACACCTACTCACAGCCTGACCTCAGTCTGCAAAGACTGGGCCATTCTACACCCATCCCACTCCAATCACCCAATTACTCATTTTTAACCAGGCCCTGCCTGCTTCAAAGTCTCCACTATTGTCCCTGTACCCAAAAAGGTAAGGATTACTGGTCCTAAGGACTGTATACAGGCCTGTCGCACTGACCTCTGTAGTCATGAAGACCGTTGAAAGGCTTGTGCTGGCCACGTTGAAAATTATCACAATCCCTCTGCTGGACCCTCTGCATTTTGCATATCGGGCCAATAGATCTGTGGATGATGCAGTTAATCTGGGCCTGCACTTCATCCTCCAGCACCTAGACCGCCAGGGAACCTATGCGAGGATTTTGTTTTATTGATTTTAGCACTGCATTCAACACCATTGTGCCAGAGCTACTACGCTCCAAACTTTCTGAGTTGACTGTGCCTGAACCCCTCTGTCGGTGGATCACCAGCTTTCTGACAGACAGGAAGCAGCATGTGAGGCGGGAAAGCATATCTCGGACCCGCAAACGCTCAGCATAGGAGCACCGCAAGATGCGTACTCTCCCCTCTCCTCTACTCTCACCACACCAATGACTGCACCTCCACAGACACCTCTGTCAAGCTTCTCAAGTTTGCGGACGACACAACCCTGATTGGACTGATCCAGGATGGGATCTCTGTACTCTTTTCAGTTTGACATCTTTCCTATAACATGGTGCCCAGAACTGAACACAATATTCTAAATGCGGTCTCACCAAAGCCTTATACAACTGCAACATGACCTCCCAACTTCTATACTCAATTCTCTAACTGATGAAGGCCAAAGTGCCAAAATACTTTTTGACCACCTGATATACCTGCGACAAGACCTTCAAGGAACCATCAACCATTCCTCTGCCCACCTGGCCAATCGATCCAGATCTTGCTGCAATCTTTCACAACCATCTTCACTATCTGCAAAACCACTCACTTCTGTATCATCAGCAAACTTGCTAATCTTGCCCTATTCTGTGACGTTTCACAGAGTGCTGGAGTAACTCAGCGGGCCAGGCTGAATATAGAAGTTGGGAGGTCATGTTGCAGTTGCATAAGAAGTTGGTGAGGTCGCATTCAGAGTATTGTGTTCAGTTCTGGGCACCATGTTATAGGAAATATGTCATCAAACTGGAAAGGGTACAGTGAAGATTTATGAGGATGTTGCCAGGACTAGAGAGCCAGAGCTATAGGGAGAGGTTGAGTAGGCTGGGAGTATTTCATGGAGCACAGGAGGATGAGGGATGATCTAATAGAGGTGTATAAAATCATGATTTGAATAGATATGGTTGAGTCTTTTGCCCAGAGTAAGTGAATCGAGGACATAAGTTTAAGGTGAACAGCAAAAGATTTATTAGGAATCTGTGGGGTATATTTTTCACACAAAGGGTGGTAGGTGTATGGAACAAGCTGCCAGAGGAGGTAGTTGAGGCAGGGACTATCGCAACATTTAAGAAACAGTTAGACAGGTACATGGATAGGACAGGTTCGGAGGTATATGGATCAAACGTGGGCAGGTGGGACTAGTGCAGATGGGGCATGCTGGGCCGAAGGGCCTGTTTCCACACTGTATCACTCTATGACTATCTTTCCCTCTCAAACCCATTCTCCTGCCTTCTCCCCATTACCTCTGACACCCCTATCAATCAAGAATCTATCAATCTCCTCCTGAAAAATATCCATTGACTTGACCTCCACAGCTGTCTGTGGCAATGAATTCCACAGTTCACCACTTAAGAAATTCCTGCTCATCTCCTTCCTAAAGGAATGTCTTTTAATTATGAGGCTGTGGAAACATCCTCTCCAAATCCACTCCACCCAGGTTTTTACCAGGCTGGGACAGACGGCAACAGCCCACCCCCTCCCCGGGCACTTTCCGTTGCAACCGCAAGAAATGCAACACCTGTCCCTTCACCTCCCCCCTCGACTCCATTCAAGGACCCAAGCAGTCGTTCCAGGTGCGACAAAGGTTCACCTGTATCTCCTCCAACCTCATCTACTGGCATCCGCTGCTCTAGATGTCAGCTGATTTACATCGGGGAGACTAAGCGGAGGTTGGGCGATCGTTTCGCCGAACACCTCCGCTCAGTCCGCAATAACCTACCTGAACTCCCGGTGGCTCAGCACTTCAACTCCCCCTCCCATTCCCAATCCGACCTCTCTGTCCTGGGTCTCCTCCATTGCCAGAGTGAGCAACACCGGAAATTGGAGGAACAGCACCTCATACCTGGGTTGCTTGCGTCCGGATGGCATGAACGTTGAATTCTCCCAGTTTTGCTAGCCCTTGCTGTCTCCTCCCCTTCCTTAACCCTCGAGCTGTCTCCTCCCATCCCCCCGCCCTCGGGCTCCTCCTCCTCCCTTTTTCCTTCCTTCTCCCCCCCACCCCCCCATCAGTCTGAAGAAGGGTTTCGGCCCGAAACGTCGCCTATTTCCTTCGCTCCATAGATGCTGCTGCACCCGCTGAGTTTCTCCAAAGTAATAAATTAAACTGAACTGGACTAGCTCTGAAGGGGACAGTCACAGGAGTAAAGTTCAATTTGCATGGAACATAAAGCTGACCACGTTAAAAGACAAAATGGAAGAACAGCTCTGTTCACATTATAGACACTGGAGTAGATTGAAACACAGCATCAGCAGTTCCTCCTACACAGTTCTTCACACGATTCTCACAGAACATTCTAGAAAAACGCATGAGGTCAAGCAGCATCTGTGGCGATAGTTAAAATTTCAGGTTAACGACACTTTCCGCAGAACAGAGAAAAGGTGAATGTAAAATATTGGCAGAAGTGAATTTATCAAAGTGAATAATTTCCGGAAAAAAGTAATAATTGAACACAGAAGGCTGTGGAGGCCAAGTCAATGGATATTTTTAAGACAGAGAGATAGATAGATTCTTGATTAGTACGGGTGTTAGGGGTTATGGGGAGAAGGCAGGAGAATGGGGTTAGGAGGGAGAGATAGATCAGCCATGATTGATGCCATTGTGATGTCATTTTCGGTTGTCGGAATGTTCACGGCAGCTTGTGTAAATGAGATCCCATTGTGATTGGAGGACTGTGAGATGCCATTGTGACGTCATCACTGGAAGGTGCCAGAAAAGTCTCGCTCTCAGTCAGTTATTATTCTCAAAGCTGGCTTTTTTTTTTAAACCTTTAAATATCAATAACTTGTGAAATATATCATCATATCTGAAGGAAACTTGATAAGATTGACGACGGGAAAAAGCTGAGTACGGTTCTGCAAAGATTTTACCGCTACCATGTACCGTTTTGGCGGAGATACAATCTCAATTGGCCACACACACACATATAGAAACAAGACAAGACTTTTAATAGTATATAGATAGATAGATACTAGACCAAGTGGGACCCGTTGGGTCCCTGTCACATGGGAGGGCTGGTCCCCAAACGCAATATTCCACCACTCACCCATAGCCCCCAACTGCGCAGGCGTGGCTGACAGGTTCCCACTGTGACGCCAGAGCTCCCCATTGTGACGCGAGTCGCGGCAACCCTCCCCAAGCACGCCTCCTCCATTCGCCCACATCCCCAGCACTTCCCCCTCCTCTTCACCCTCCCTCTTATTTCCCCTCTCTTCCTCCCCCCCCCCACTCCTTCCCTCACATCTCCTTCCCTCTCATTTCCCCTTCGCTCAGTCACTCCCTCCCTCCATAACCCCGCTACCCTCCCTACCCGCCTTGACGTCATTGTGAAGTGGAAGCTGCTGTGTTTTTTTAAAACACTTTAAAAATGTAAATGATATCCCATTGTGATGTAATGGTGGAACGATGCTGTTTTTTTTTTAATGTAAATGAATGAATGAATGACTGCCTTTATTTGTGTTTGTAAGCACTGCATACAGCGAAATTATTATTGCCACTCCATTGGTGCATAATATACAAACATAAAAACATGGGACACAATTTAAAAACAATGTTATAAAAGTAGATATCAAGATAAATATATAATCAGTATTGCACATGGAGATAGTAAAGTGTGAGGTGGGTAGCAGCATGGAAGAGTGCAGCATGAATAATACTCATGAATAATAATTGTTTTTTTTATATTGAGTGTGCCGATTGCTTTGGGGATGAAACTGTCTCTGAGTCTGGATTGTGATCCCATTGTGACGTCATACGCTGCTAACTGCCAATGCAGATGGAGGAGATTTTTGTCAAACTGCTTTTTGTAAAGTTAAAATGTGAATAACTTGTAAAATGTACCATCAATCTGAACGAAACGATACATCACACCACAGGACAATGGTGAGTAATGTGGGCCAAAGATTGTAGCGCTATCCTGTACTGTTTTGGCATAATTTCAGGATCACACTCCACACAGACAGACATAGAAACAAACAAGTTGAGAGTTTTAGTAATATACTAGATCAACTGGAACCCGTTGGGTTCCTGTCACACGGGAGGCCTGGTCCCCAATGCAATATTCCACCACTCACCCATAGCCCCCATGGGAGGACTGGTCCCCCAAGTCAACCTGTTCTCAAAGGCAATATTCCACCACTCACCCGTTTCCCCAACGCAATATTCTGATACTTGCTAAAATCTTGCTGGAAGGACTGAGTGTTCCTTGATTGCAACTTTGTTGCAACTTTGTTGCAAGCTGGGCCAGCAAGGATTTTAGCTGCAAAAATTTGTCTTAAACTTGAATTTCTAAAGTTAACAACTATGAATAACTTGTAAAATATAACATCAATCTGAACGAAACTGGATGCAGACCACCACAGGACAACGGCGAGTAAGGTGGTGCAATATTCTTATCGTTATCGTGTATCATTTTGGCGTAATTTCAGGATCACATACATATAGATAGGAACAAGACAAGAGTTTTAGTTATAAAACTAGACTAAGTGAGACCTGTTGGTTCCCAGCTTCACACGGGAGGGCTGGTCCTCCAATGCAATATTCCACCTCTCCACCAATTCCAATATTGGTGGCCAGTGGGGGTTGGGGGGGGGGGGCTTTCTGGAGCACTAGTATGGATGTTGTGGGCTGAAGGGACTGTTTCCAGAGGGCTAGTATGGACATTGTGGGCCGAATAGATTCCTGGGCTGGCGGCTCAATCACTCACTCACAGCTGGTGGGCTGGCAGTTGATTCACAGCTATTCCTTGAAATTCCATTTCAAGCAGGGTACAAGGCCACCAAATTCAAGTGCAGTTTCTTACCACTTCACGCAGGGTGCAAGGCCACCAAATTCAAGTGCAGTTTCATACCATTTCAAGCAGGGTGGAAGGCCACTAAAGACAGCAAGTCGTGACCTCTCCTCCAACTTGTAGAGACTGAGCCACGCCCACACTTCTGGGTTTTATAGTCCCTCCAGAAGGGCCGTGGCCTTCATGACATGATTAACGCCATGAATAAAGGGGAGGAGCTGTGAATTTATGGAATTCCCTGCCACAGAGGGCAGTGGAGGCCAAGTCACTGGATGGATTTAAGAGAGAGTTAGATAGAGCTCTAGGGGCTAGTGGAGTCAAGGGATATGGGGAGAAGGCAGGCACGGGGACGATCAGATAGGGGATGATCACAATGAATGGCGGTGCTGGCTCGAAGGGCCGAATAGCCTCCTCCTGCACCTATTTTTCTATGTTTCTAACAGGAGAGACAATCTCAACATTTTTTAAACACTAATAACTCTTTTATTTTTTATCGATGGGAAAAATCCTCGGCACCTGATGAGCGGAGGGGGACTCTGAGTAAGATGGCCAAAAGTCACAGCCGTACGTGGTAGCGTTTTTTCTAAAATCAATATAAAGCGCAAACAGGAAGTGGTCACGGTTAGACTTTTAATTATATGGAAGGCAAGGCAACTTTAATTAGGCAAGGCAACTTTAATTAGGCAAAGCAACTTTAATTAGTCAAGGCAACTTTAATTAGGCAACACAGCTTTAGCATTTCCAAACCAAAGGCAACACAGCTTTAGCATTTCCAAACCAAAGGCAGCACAGCTTTAGCATTTCCAAACCAAAGGCAACTCAGCTTTAGCATTTCCAAACTATATTTTCAAACCACATTAAGGACACTGACAGGTCAGTAAAACCACTCACAGTTTAATAGACATGTGTTCAGTGTTATTCACAGCTCAGACTGAGAATTGCAATCTCTTGCTCCCCCATCTTGCAGAGAACTGAGGCACCTCCACACTTCTGGTTTTATAGTCCCTCGGAAAGGGGCGTGGTCTTCAGGAGAGAGAATCTCAACATTTTAAAAACATTAATAAGTCTTTTATTTTTCATTGATGGGAAAAATTCTCTTGTCCTGACCAGCAGAGGGGGACTCTGAGTAAGATGGCCAAAAATCACAGCCGTATGTGGTAGTGTTTTTTCTAAAATCAATATAGAGTGCAACAGGAAGTGGTCAAGATGAGACTTTTAGTAATATAGATAATAGAAGATATAGATACTAGATCAAATGGGACCCGTTGGGTCCCTGTCACACGGGGAACGCAATATTCCACCACTCACCCATAGCCCCCAACTGTGCAGGCTTGGCTGATAGGTTCCCGTTGTGACGTCAGAGATCCCCGTTGTGACGCTAGTCACGGCAACCCTCCCCAAGTGTGCCTCGCCATCCCTCTTCCTATCCTCCTCCATTCCTCCACTCCCTCCCTGATCTCTCCCTCCCTCTCCTTTCCCCTACTCTCAGTCGCTCCCTTCCACCCTCCATAACCCCTCTCCCCTCCCTATCCCTCTTGATGTCATTGTGAGGTGGCAGCTGCTGTGTTTTTTAAAACAAAGTTTTATTTGAATGTAAATGAGATCCCATTGTGATGTCATTGTGGGGTGGAACACTGCTGGCGGGAAGTTTATATAAATGAGATCCCATCGTGACATCATACGCTGCTAACGGCCAGTGCAGATGGAAGAGATTTTTGTCAAAGTGGTTTTTGTAAAGTTTAAAATGTAAATAACTTGTAAAATATACCATAAATCTGAACAAAACTTGAGACAACACACCACAGAACAATGCTGAGTAAGGTGGGCCAAATATTGTAATGTTATCGTGTACCATTTTGGCGTAATTTCAGGAACAGAATCACGGATATACTAACAAAGATGAGAGTTTTAGTAAACCAGACCAAGTGGGACTGTCACACAGGAGGCCTAGTCCCCCAATGCAACCCGTTCCCCGAATGCAGTATTCCACCATTTACCCATAGCCCTCACAGGAGGCCTGGTCCGCCAACGCAACCCGTTCCCCAACGCAATATTCCACCACTCATCCATAGCCCCCACGGGAGGCCTGGTCCCCCAATGCAACCGGTTCCTCAACGCAATACTCCACCACTCACCCAGAACCCCCAACTGTGCAGGAACTGCTCATTTTGCCTCATTCACCCTCCCTCATTTTTAAACTTTAAAAAAAAATGCAATTGCACTTGCTAGCTAGCAGAACTAGCTAGCAGAACTAAGTGTACTGTGACTTTAAAAAAAATGCATTGGCACTTGCTAGGGCTGGCAGGACTCAGTGTACTTGTACAATGTTGGGAGCAGGACTACAATCCCATTGTGATGTCACAGCTGTAATCTTCCCACTAGTGGAAACATCCTCTCCACGTCCACATGGTCGGCGCAGCGGTAGAGTTGCTGCCTCACGGCGCCAGAGACCCGGTTTCAATCCCTACGGAGTTTGTACGTTCTCCCCGTGACCTGCGTGGGTTTTCTCTGGGTGCTCTGGTTTCCTCCCACACTCAAAAGGCTTGTAGCTTAATTGACATTGGTATAAATGTAAAATTGTTCCTGGTGTGCGCAGGATAATGTTAAATTTTTGTCAAAGTGTCACAAAAAGGGCCACTTTTCAACAAAATTGTATAAGGGGTAAGAGTGTTGTAAAAACAAGCCTGAAGGCTTTGTGTCTCAATGCAAGGAGCATTCGTAATAAGGTGGATGAGTTGAATGTGCAGATAGCTATTAATGACTATGATATAGTTGGGATCACGGAGACATGGCTCCAGGGTGACCAAGGCTGGGAGCTGAACATCCAGGGATATTCAATATTCAGGAGGGATAGAGAGAAAGGAAAAGGAGGTGGGGTAGCGTTGCTGATTAGAGAGGAGATTAACGCAATGGAAAGGAAGGACATTAGTTTGCAGGATGTGGAATCGGTATGGGTAGAGCTGCGAAACACTAAGGGGCAGAAAACGCTGGTGGGTGTTGTGTACAGGCCACCTAACAGTAGTAGTGAAGTTGGAGATGGTATCAAACAGGAAATTAGAAATGCGTGCTACAAAGGCAAAACCGTTATAATGGGTGACTTCAATCTACATATAGATTGGGTGAATCAAATTGGCAGGGGTGCTGAGGAAGAGGATTTTTTGGAATGTATGCGGGATAGTTATCTAAATCAACATGTAGAGGAACCAACGAGAGAGCAGGCTATTTTAGACTGGGTATTGAGTAATGAGGAAGGGTTAGTCAGTCTTGTTGTACGTGCCCCCTTGGGCAAGAGTGACCATAATATGGTTGAGTTCTTCATTAGGATGGAGAGTGACATTGTTAATTCAGAAACAATGATTCTGAACTTAAAGAAAGGTAACTTTGAGGGTATGAGACGTGAATTGGCCAAGATTGACTGGCAATTAATTCTAAAAGGGTTGATGGTGGATATGCAATGGAAGACATTTAAAAACTGCATGGATGAACTACAAAAATTGTTCATCCCAGTTTGGCAAAAGAATAAATCAGGGAAGGTAGTGCATCCATGGATAACAAGGGAAATCAGGGATAGTATCAAAGCGAAGGACGATGCGTACAAATTAGCCAGAAAAAGCAGCATACCGGAGGACTGGGAGAAATTCAGAGACCAGCAGAGGAGGACAAAGGGCTTAATTAGGAAAGGAAAAATAGACTATGAAAGAAAACTGGCAGGGAACATAAAAACTGACTGCAAAAGTTTTTATAGATATGTGAAAAGAAAGAGATTAGTTAAAACAAATGTAGGTCCCTTGCAGTCAGAAACAGGTGAGTTGATCATGGGGAACAAGGATATGGCGGACCAATTGAATAACTACTTTGGTTCCGTCTTCACTAAGGAAGACATAAATAATCTGCCGGAAATAGCAGGGGACCGCGGGTCAAAGGAGTTGGAGGAATTGAGTGAAATCCAGGTTAGCCGGGAAGTGGTGTTGGGTAAATTAAATGGATTAAAGGCCGATAAATCCCCAGGGCCAGATAGGCTGCATCCCAGAGTACTTAAGGAAGTAGCTCCAGAAATAGCGGATGCATTAGTAATAATCTTTCAAAACTCTTTAGATTCTGGAGTAGTTCCTGAGGATTGGCGGGTAGCAAACGTAACCCCACTTTTTAAGAAGGGAGGGAGAGAGAAAACGGGGAATTACAGACCAGGTAGTCTAACATCGGTAGTGGGGAAACTGCTAGAGTCAGTTATTAAAGATGGGATAGCAGCACATTTGGAAAGTGGTGAAATCATTGGACAAAGTCAGCATGGATTTACAAAAGGTAAATCATGTCTGACGAATCTTATAGAATTTTTCGAGGATGTAACTAGTAGCGTGGATATGGGGAGAACCAGTGGATGTGGTGTATCTGGACTTCCAGAAGGCTTTCGACAAGGTCCCACATAAGAGATTAGTTTACAAACTTAAAGCACACGGCATTGGGGGTTCAGTATTGATGTGGATAGAGAACTGGCTGGCAAACAGGAAGCAAAGAGTAGGAGTAAACGGGTCCTTTTCACAATGGCAGGCAGTGACTAGTGGGGTACCGCAAGGCTCAGTGCTGGGACCCCAGCTATTTACAATATATATTAATGATCTGGATGAGGGAATTGAAGGCAATATCTCCAAGTTTGCGGATGACACTAAGCTGGGGGGCAGTGTTAGCTGTGAGGAGGATGCTAGGAGACTGCAAGGTGACTTGGATAGGCTGGGTGAGTGGGCAAATGTTTGGCAGATGCAGTATAATGTGGATAAATGTGAGGTTATCCATTTTGGTGGCAAAAACAGGAAAGCAGACTATTATCTAAATGGTGGCCGACTAGGAAAAGGGGAGATGCAGCGAGACCTGGGTGTCATGGTACACCAGTCATTGAAAGTTGGCATGCAGGTGCAGCAGGCAGTGAAGAAAGCGAATGGTATGTTAGCTTTCTTAGCAAAAGGATTTGAGTATAGGAGCAGGGAGGTTCTACTGCAGTTGTACAGGGTCTTGGTGAGACCACACCTGGAGTATTGCGTACAGTTTTGGTCTCCAAATCTGAGGAAGGACATTATTGCCATAGAGGGAGTGCAGAGAAGGTTCACCAGACTGATTCTTGGGATGTCAGGACTGTCTTATGAAGAAAGACTGGATAGACTTGGTTTATACTCTCTAGAATTTAGGAGATTGAGAGGGGATCTTATAGAAACTTACAAAATTCTTAAGGGGTTAGACAGGCTAGATGCAGGAAGATTGCTCCCGATGTTGGGGAAGTCCAGGACAAGGGGTCACAGCTTAAGGATAAGGGGGAAATCCTTTAAAACCGAGATGAGAAGAACTTTTTTCACACAGATAGTGGTGAATCTCTGGAACTCCCTGCCACAGATGGTAGTCGAGGCCAGTTCATTGGCTATATTTAAGAGGGAGTTAGATGTGGCCCTTGTGGCTAAGGGGATCAGAGGTTATGGAGAGAAGGCAGGTACGGGATACTGAGTTGGATGATCAGCCATGATCATATTGAATGGCGGTGCAGGCTCGAAGGGCCGAATGGCCTACTCCTTTTGTAAGTTTCTATAAGATCCCCCCTCAATCTTCTAAATTCTAGCGAGTACGCCGAGTCTATCCAGTCTCCAAAACCATTTGCTTGTGGTCAACCACTCACAAATCTTTACTGGTAAAGTATTAAAATTCATCTTTATTCCCAACATATATATATATATTTTTTAAAAAAAGAGAAAACAGTAACATCGTAAAAATCTGCAGTATCTAGGTGTGGGAAAAGGAGGAGTAAATTTTGGTGACGTGATTCAGGGGAACATTCGAGACAAGAGGGGGAGATACGAGGGTTCTGTGCAGAGACGAGTATTTCAGTTCTGCAGGGAAGGATGCAGGCTACACCTGCTTCTTCTTGTGCTTGTAGTGTATGATGTTGGCGGGCTTGTTGTGTACAGCCAGGGTTTGCCCAGCCTCCACTGCGCTGAAGGGTTGGTTATTGACGAAGGCAGAGTCGTTCCTGCTGAGGATGACCTGTTCGGGGACACTGCGCTTGTAGGGGAGGTAGGAGCTCCAGTTGGCCCTGCGGTGCCTCCTGTGTTTCAGGTCCTCGCTGGACGAGTGCAGGTCGTGGGGGTCGTTGCAGGACTGGCCAGACGACACCCGGTACGAGTGCTTGTGGTGGCCCATCTTGGCCGGGTTGGCCTTCTTGAGGCACGCCTCGGAGTAGGGCTGTTGCTGCTGCAGGCAGACCAGGTCTCCTCTCCGGCACTTCCTGCTCCTCTTGGCCTTCTTGCGGGTGGAGGAGGAGGAGGCCTTGGGGCTGGATCCCGGCGCCGTGTCCGGCTGCCTGCCCTTCTCCCTCTGGATGGTCAGGAGCTGGGTCTTCTCCAACTGCACGATGCGGCCGATCAGTTGGCCCAAGGGGCTGTTGGGTCTGGCGGGCAGAGCCTCTTTCCACTGGTGCTCCTCCAGCAAGGACAACTCGCCAAAGTCCACCCTGTTGAAAGGCGGCGGCAGGAAGTCGGGGTAGGGGTACCCGCTGCCCTCTTCCTCCATCTTTTGCCCAGAGGACATCTCCTCGGCTTCCGAGGGCTCCTGGCCAAGGCCCACGCAGGAACGGCGGGCGGTGCATTGGCCACCGGGCAGCAGCACGCTGGGCTTGTTGTTGGTGGGCTTCAGGATCCAGAGAGGGAGGAAGAAGCGCCGGTCCCCCCTCCTCACCGGGATGGGCCGACATTGGAACGGGTCGATGGGCTCACCTTCACCTCTGCACCCCTCGATCCCCGGCCATCGGGCGTTGTGCAAGGCAGAGGCACGCGGTGGCAACGATGAGTGGAAGTGGACATCTCGCTGTGGACCTGACGTCTGTACGCTGTGGGTCAAACCCGTTGGAATTAGTTGCGGCATGCATGCGATCGTTTAAAAAAATAAAATAATAATGATAATTGCACTACTATGACTATGCACGTAAATATATTTATTTATTGCTCATATTCTATGTCGCTCTTCTAGGGAGATGCTAACTGTCTTTCGTTGTCTCTGTACTGTACACTGCACAATGACAATAAAGTTTGAATCTGAATCTGAATCTGAAACATGTACCGACCTCCCTTCCATTGACTCCATCTACACCTCACGCTGCCTCGGCAAGGCCAGCAGCATCATCAAGGACCAGTCTCACCCCCGGTCACTACTATCTAAATGGCGCCAAGTTGGGAAAAGGGGAAGAACAATGGGATCTGGGGGTCCTTGTACATCAGTCTATGAAAGTAAGCATGCAGGTATAGCAGGCAGTGAAGAAAGCGAATGGCATGTTGGCCTTTATAACAAGAGGAATCAAATATAGGAGCAAAGAGGTCCTTCTGCAGTTGTACAGAGCCCTAGTGAGACCACACCTGGAGTATTGTGTGCAGTTTTGGTCCCCTAATTTGAGGAAGGACATTCTTGCTATTGAGGGAGTGCAGCGTAGGTTTACAAGGTTAATTCCCGGGACGGCGGGACTGTCATATGCTGAGAGAATGGAGCGGCTGGGCTTGTACACTCTGGAGTTTAGAATGATGAGAGGGTATCTCATTGAAAGATATAAGATCGTTAAGGGCTTGGACACACTAGAGGCAGGAAACATGTTCCCGATGTTGGGGGAGTCCAGTACCAGGGGCCACAGTTTAAGAATAAGGAGTAAGCCATTTAGAACGGAGACGAGGAAACACTTTTTCTCACAGAGAGTGGTGAGTCTGTGGAATTCTCTGCCTCAGAGGGCGGTGGAACCCGGTTCTCTGGATGCTTTCAAGAGAGAGTTAGATAGGGCTCTTAAAAATAGCGGAATCATGGGATATGGGGAGAAGGCAGGAACGGGATACTGATTGTGGATGATCAGCCATGATCACATTGAACTGACTCGAAGGGCTAAATGGCCTACTCCTGCACCTATTGTCTATTGTCTCTTCTCCCCACTCCCATTTAGTGCAAGGTGAAGCCAGTAAAGTCCGATCAAATATAGTCCCTGGGTCTCCACTGAGATAGATAGTAGTTCAGCACTGCTCTCTGGTTGTGGTAGGATGGTTCAGTTGCCTGATAACAGCTGGGAAGAAACTATCCCTGAATCTGGAGGTGTGCGTTTTCACACTTCTGTACCCTGTGCCTGACGGGAGGACAGGACCGCTCTCTAGTTGGTGATGGAATGGCTCAGTCCCTCCCATGGTTGGCTGATCCAGAAGATTAACTGAACCATCCGCTCACCAGCTAGAGTATGGTCATGACCTCCCATCCACCTCATTGGAGACCTTTGATCGGACTTTATCGGACTTCAATATTATATTTTGCACTACATTTGGAGGTCTCTCTTTTGAAAGTATCCAGAGAACCTGCCTCCACCGCCCACTGAGGCAGAGAATTCCACAGACTCACAACTCTCTGTGTGAAAATGTTTTTCCTCATCTCAGTTCTAAATGGCTTACCCCTTATTCTTAAACTGTAGCCCCTGGTTCTGGACTCCCCCAACATCGGGAACATGTTTCTTCAATCCAGCGTGTCCAATCCATTAATAATTTTATATGTTTCCATAAGATCCTCTCTCATTCTTCTAAATTTCAGAGTATACAAGCCCAGTCGCTCCATTCTTTCATCATATGACAGTCCCGCCATCCTAGGAATTAACCTCATGAACTTACGTTGCACTCCCTCAATAGCAAGAATGTCCTTCCTCAAATTAGGAGACCAAAACTGCACACAATACTCCAGGTGTGGTCTCACAACTGCAGAAGGTCCTCTTTGCTCCTATACTCAACTCCTCTTGTTATGAAGACCAACATGCCATTAGCTTTCCTCACTGTCTGCTGTACCTGCATGCTTACTTTCAGTGCCTGATGTACTAGGACACCCAGGTCTCGTTGTATTTCCCCTTTTCCTAACCTGACACCATTCAGATAATAATATGCCTTCCAGTTCTTGCCTCCAAAGTGGATAACCTCACATTTATCCACTTTTTACTGCATCTGCCCACTCACCCAACCTGTCCAAGTCACTTTGCATCCTCATAGCATCCTCCTCACAGTTCACACTGCCACCCAGCTTTGTGTCACCTGCAAATCTGCTAATATTACTTTTAATTCCTTCATCTGAATCATTAATGTATATTGTAAATAGCTCCAGTCCCAGCACTGAGCCTTGCGGCACCCCACTAGTCACTGCCTGCCATTCTGAAAGGGACCCGTTAATCCCTACTCTTTGTTTCCTGTGCCACTAATACATCTTTGATAATTGACTCCAGCATCTTCCGCACCACCAATGTCAGGCTAACTGGTCTATAATTCCCTTCTTTCTCTCTCCCTCCTTTCTTGAAAAGTGGGATAACATTAGCTACCCTCCAATCCACAGGAACTGATCCTGAATCTATAGAACATTGGAAAATGATCAGAAAGGCATCCACGGTTTCTAGAGCCACCTCCTTGAGTATCCTGGGATGCAGACCATCGGGCCCTGGGGATTTATCAGCCTTCAGTCCCATCAGTCTACCCAATACCATTTCCTGACTAATGTGAATTTCCTTCAGTTCCTCCATCACCCTCTGCCCCCTAGTACATCAGGAAGATTGTTTGTGTTCTCCTTAGTGAAGACAGAAGCAAAGTGTCTGTTCAACTCATCTGCCATTTCCTTGTTCCCCATAATAAATTCACCAGTTTCTGTCTTCAAGGGACCCACATTTGTCTTAACAATTTTTTTCCTCTTCACATACCTAAAGAAGTTTTTACTATTATCCCCCTTTATATTCTTGACTAGCTTACCTTCGTACCTCATCCTTTCTTCCCGTATTGCCTTTTTCGTTATCTTCTGTTGATCTTTAATAGATTTGCAATCCTCTGGCTTCCTGCTCACCTATGCTACGTTATACTTCTTCTCTTTTAATTTTATACTGTCCTTGACTTCCCTTGTCAGCCACGGTCGACTCTTACTCCCCTTTGAATCTCTCCTCCTCTTTGAAATGAAATGATCCTGCATCTTGTGGTTTATTCCCAGAAATTCCTGCCATTGCTGTTCCACTGTCATCCCTGCTAGGGTATCTTTCCAGTCAACTTTGGCCAGCTCCTCCCTCATGGCTCCATATTCCCCTTTGTTCAACTGCAATACTGATGGTTCTGATTTTACCTTCTCCCTCTCAAATTGCAGATTAAAACATCATATTATGGTCACTACCTCCTAATGGCTCCTTTACCTCGAGTTCCCTTATCATATCCGGTTCATTACACAATACTAAATTTAGAATTGCCTTCTCCCTGGCAGTTGTATAAGACATTGGTGAGATGTTTAGAGTATTGTGTTCAGTTCTGGGCAGCATGTAGAGAAGATGTTATCAAACTGGAAAGGGTACAGAGAAGATTTACGAGGATGTTGCCAGGAGCTGATAGTCTGAGCTGGAGGGAGAGGGTGAGCAGGCTGGGACTTTAAATGCAATTAAAGTATTTTGCCCAAAGTAGGGGAATCGAGAACCAGTGGACATAAGTTTAAGGTGGGGGGGGTGGGGGGGGAAGGATAGCTTTAGAGGTATACGGGCCAAACGCAGGCAGGTAGGACTAGTGTCAATGGGACATGCTGGCCAGTGTGGGCAAGTTGGGCCGAAGGGCCTGTTTCCATGCTCAATATTATACTCTTATGGGCCTGTCGCACTTAGGTGATATTTTAGGCGACTACAGGTGACTAGGCTGTTGCCACATGGTCGCCAGGGTGTCGCCTGTATGGTCGTGAGTCGTCTCCTCAGTCACCCAAACAGTTGTAGCGTCTTTCTGGTCGCCGCTGGATTTTCAACACGCAACAGTGGCGGCAGTGGGCTTGATGCCAATGAGCGTAGCTTGACTTCTCCTGACGTGGGTGCTGTCGTAGGTTGTCGCCAGGTGCTGACTTCGGTGAATTCCATCGTCGCATTCGCCGGAAGTCGCCTAACAACGTGGGACAGGCCCATAAATCTTTTACTTATCCCACAACTTACACCTTCGCTTGGCCAGGGTCAGTCGACAACACTGCCAAGACAATGGACCTTTATGGCCAGCTGAACATAAAGCAACTTGGACTTCGAAAATGGTGCCATAACCTGGCGACTAGTCTTAGTTTAGTTTAGAGATACAGCGTGGAAACAGGCCCTTCAGCCCATCAAGTCCACATCGACCACACATTAATACTGTCTGACAGAGACTAGGGGCAATTTACATTTACACCAAGCCAATTAACCTACAAACCTGTACGTCTTTGGAGTGTGGAAGGAAACCGAAGATCTCGGAGAAAACCCACAGGGTCACGGGGAGAATGTACAAACTCCGTACAGACAGCACCTGTAGGATTGAACCTGGGTCTCCAGCGCTGTGAGCGATGTAAGCCGCCGTATAATACAGTATAATATTGTATATGGTCCCAGTGGGCTAAAGTCAGAGAGATGGGAGAGGGGAGAAGAGGGAGCGGCCGGGGTGAGACTGGTCCTTTGATGATGCTGCTGGCCTTGCCGAGGTAGCGTGAGGTGTGGATGGAGTCGATGGAAGGGAGGTTGGTTTGTGTGACGGGGCAGGGAGGTAACATCCTGGTGTATGTCCACTGCACATCTCCAGGTTGATGCCTGCGTTGAGCAGGGTCTTTGCTCACCTGCCTGTTGAGGCCACAGTGGGCTCCAGCTGCTGATTCACAGTGTTTTTCTTCCACACCTGCTCTGCCTCCAGCGTGGATCTGTAAACCTGCAGAAACAAGGAAACGTGTTTTACTATACCAGGGAGAAACTGCAGATGCTGGTTTAACTCGAAGATAGACACAAATGGCGGATGTGCAGGAGTGGGCGCCGTCTGTGTATGGCAGCCTGCCCGCAGTCCGTCTCTACACCTTTTTTTAATTTTATTTTATTTTAAGTCCTGTTAAAAAATGTTAGTGGAGGTCTTCTATGTGGGGATGGGGAAGGGGGAAATTTTATATCTTAGACCCCTACCTGGTCGGAGAGGCAGTATCCCTCCGAGCTGCTTCTTCGCCCCGTCCTCGCGGCCTAACATCGAAAATGGAGCGGCGTTTCCTGTCGGGACCGGCTGGGGCTACAGCTTCGGCGGCGGTGGCGCAACGCTGGGATACCAACACAGAGCAGGCAATGCCTTACCGGGTCGCCGTGTGGTAAGCTCCGGAGCGCTGTGGCCGCCGACTCCCAACATCGCGGAGCTGTGGCTGCGGGCGTCCGGCTGGATTTGGAGCGCCGCAGAGCTAGGGTTCGAGTTCGCCGGGGTCGGAGTTCCAACCGGCGCGGCCTGAGGGCTACGAGTGCCCCGGTCTCCGGGGAGGAGGCAGCCGCTCCAGACTTTTCCAAGCCGCTGAGGAATGTTTCATCCGACGCCGAAGTTCCATCTTCACGGCAAGAGGGCCCTGAAAATCATCGGACTGGCTGCAAGGCCACAAATGGGCCTCGACCTCGGGTGTTTCACAGAGGAAGAGGACTTAACTTTCTGGTGCCTTTCCCCACAGTGGAAATTTTTGATTCTGCTGTGGGGGGACGTTTGTGTTGAACTCTATAATGTGTTGTGTCCATTTTATTCATTTTTCTTTAACCTTTTTCTATGGTTTGTATGGAACTTATTATTTAATTTATGTAAAGCACTTTGGTGTCAATACGAGTTGATTTAAAACGTGCTATATAAATAAAACTTACTTACTTACTTACTTACAAAATGCTGGAGTAACTCAGCGGGTCAGGCAGCATCTGTGGAGAACATGGATAGGTGACGTTTCACAGAGTGCTGGAGTAACTCAGCGGGTCAGGCAGCATCTGTGGAGAGAAGGAATGGGTGACGTTTCTGGTCGCGACTGAAGTCTGAAGTCTCGACTCGAAACGTCACCCATTCCTTGTCTCCAGCGATGCTGCCTTACCCGTTGCGTTACTCCAGCTTTTTGAGGCTATCTTCGTGTTTACCAGGATGTTGGCAGGACTCTTGGACTGAATGGATGTGGAGAGGATGTTTCCACTAGTGGGAAAGTATAGGACTAAAGGGCACAGCCTCAGAATTAAAGGACGTTCCTTTAGGAAGGTGATGAGGAGAATTTCTTTAATCAGAGGGTGGTGAATCTGTGGAATTCTTTGCCACAGGAAGCTGTGGAGGCCAAGTCAGCGGATATTTTTAAGGCAGAGATAGATAGATTCTTGATCAGTACGGATGTCAGGGGTTATGGGGAGAAGTCAGGAGAATTGGATTAGGAGAGAGAGATAGATCAGCCATGGTTGAATGGTGGAGTGGACTTGATGGGCCGAATGGCCTAATTCTGCTCCTTATGTCTTATGTCTCAAGGGCTTGAGCTGTAGAGAGAGGCTGAACAGGCTGGGACTATATTCCTTGGAGCGCAGGAGAATGAGGGGTGAACTGATAGAGGTGAAACCATGAGAGGGTTAGATCGGGTAGACGCACAGCGTCTCTTGCCAAAAGTCTCTTTAGTTTAGATTAATTTATTCTCCTGTGTACTGAGTTAGAGTTAAGTAAGATGTTGATGAGGCTCACATTTATTTCCACAGTGTAGCTGTAGTCATAGAGTGATACAGGGTGGAAACAGGCCCTTCAGCCCAACCTGCCCACACCGGCCAACTTGCCCAATCGACACTAGTCCCTGCATTTAAACCTGGCCCATCCATGTTATCTGTTCAAGTGTCTTTTAAATGTTGCCACAGCCAGCCTCAACTACCTCCTCCGGCAGCTCGTTCCATACACCCACCACCCTCTGTGTGAAAATGTTGCCCCTCAGGTTCCAATTAAATCTTTCCCCTCTTCCCTTAAAACGATGTCCTCCGACTTTAGACTTTAGAGATACAGCAAGGAAACAGGCCCTTCGGCCCGCCAAGTCCCCGCTCCCCCATACACTAACACTATCCTACACACTAGGGCCAACTTGCAGCTTACAGAAGCCAATTAATCTACAAACCTGCGTCTTTGGAGTGTGGGAGGAAACCAGAGTACCCATAGAAAACCCACGCAGGTCACGGGGAGAACGTGCAAACTCCATACGGATAGCATCCGTAGTCAGGATCGAACCCAGATCACTGCTGTTGTAGGGCAGCCACTCTACTGGCCCAGGTCCCTTCCCCTCCCATGTACTCCACAGCCCTTCCCTTCTCTCTTTGAGTTTAGTTTATTGTCATGTGTACCGAGGTACCATGAAAAGCGTTTGTCGCGTGCTAACCAGTCAGCGGAAAGACAATACATGATTACAATCGAGCCATTTACTGTATACAGGCACATGATAAGGGAATAATGTTTAGTGCAAAGTAAAGCCAGTAAAGTCCGATCAAAAATAGTCCGAGGGTCACCAATGAGGTAGATAGTAGTTCGGCACTATTCTCTGGTTGTGGTAGCATGGTTCAGTTGCCTGATAACAGTTGGGAAAAAACTGTAGATAGACACAAAAATCTGGAGTAACTCAGCGGGTCAGGCAGCATTTGTGGAGAACATGGATAGGTGACGTTTCACAGAGTGCTGGAGTAACTCAGCAGGACGGGAAGCATCTCTGTAGAGCAGGAATGGGTAACGTCTTGGGTCGAGACCCTTCTTCAGACTGGTTAGGCGAAGATGGAAATGAGAGATACAGACGGTGATGTGGAGATAAAGAACAATGAATGAAAGATATGCAAAAAACTAACGATGATAAAGGAAACAGGCCGTTGTCAGCTGTTTGTTGGGTGAGAACGAGAAGCTGGTGCAACTTGGATGGGGGAGGGATGGAGAGAGAGGGAACGCCGGGGCTACCTGAAGTTGGAGAAATCAATATTCATACCACTGGGCTGTGAGCTGCCCAAGAGAAACTGTTCCTGAATCTGGAGGTGTGTGCCCATGCCTGGCCCAGCATGGTGGCGACACCAGGGCACCAGGGTCATGAGAAGCTGCCAACGTACCTTCCTCAGATCGCCACCAGATTCCCCCAGCGTGTTCAGCTCCGCCAGCTTCTGGATCAACATCTTGTACGATGACTGGTGGAAGCCAGAGGGGAAAACATTACTGACATCAAACACCACCGCTGTACAACAGATAGGGCTGGCTACGTTGCAGGAAAGAACGGCAGACGTCTTTCCAGACAACTGCAGGTTGGACTATTGCTATTGAGGGAGTGCAGCGTAGGTTTACAAGGTTAATTCCCGGGATGGCGGGACTGTCATATGCTGAGAGAATGGAGCAGCTGGGCTTGTACACTCTGGAGTTTAAAAGGATGAGAGGATATCTCATTGAAACATATAAGATTGTTAAGGGCTTGGACACGCTAGAGGCAGGAAACATGTTCCCGATGTTGGGGGAATCCAGAACCAGGGGCCACAGTTTAAGAATAAGGAGTAAGCCATTTGGAACGGAGACAAGGAAACACTTTTTCTCACAGAGAGTGGTGAGTGTGGAATTCTCTGCCTCAGAGGGTGGTGGAGACAGGTTCTCTGGATGCTTTCAAGAGAGAGCTAGATAGGGCTCTTAAAGATAACGGAGTCAGGGGATATGGGGAGAAGGCAGGAACGGGGTACTGATTGGGGATGATCAGCCATGATGGCGGTGCTGGCTTGAAGGGCCGAATGGCCTACTCCTGCACCTATTGTCTATTGTCTACTATGGATTGTTCCCTCTGGAATGCCAGATATTGAGGGAAGATTGTGCCCTGTACTCTCTGGAGTTTAGAAGGATGAGGGGACGACCTCATTGAAACTTACCGAATAGTGAAAGGCCTGGATAGAGTGGATGTGGAGAGGATGTTTCCACTGGTGGGAGAATCTAGGACCAGAGGGCACAGCCTCAGAATTAAAGGGCGCTCTTTTGAAATCTGAGGTGAGGAAGAATTTGAGGTGAATCTGTGGATCTCATTGCCACAGGGGGCTGTGGAGGCCAAGTCAGTGGATATTTTTGAGGCAGAGATCGACAAGTTCTTGATTAGAATGGGTGTCAAGGGTTATGGGAAGAAGGCAGAAAAATCGGTTTGGAGACATAGATCAGCCATGATTGAATGGCGGAGCAGACGATGGGCAGAATGGCCTAAATCTAATCCTATCACACAAGCTTATGAACTTATAAAGTAGGTGGTACTTTAGATAGTGAAGATGGTTGTGAAAATTTGCAGCAGGATCTGGATCGATTGGCCAGGTGGGAGGAGGAATGGTTGACGGAATTTAATACAGAGAAATGTGGGGTTGCATTTGGGATGTCTAAGATGGGCAGGACCTACACAGTGAATGGTCGGCCTCTGGGTAGTGTTGTAGAGCAGAGGGATCTAGGAGTACAGGTGCATGGTTCCTTGAAAGTCGAGTCGCAGGTAGATAAGGTGGTCAAAAAGGCTTTTGGCACTTTGGCCTTCACCAGTCAGAGTATTGAGTCTAAAAGTTGGGAGGTCATGTTGCAGTTGTACAAGACGTTGGTGAGGCCGCATTTAGAGTATGGTGTTCAGTTCTGGGCACCATGTTATAGGAAAGATGTTGTCAAGCTGGAAAGAGTTCAGAGAAGATTTACGAGGATGTTGCCAGGACTAGAGGGTGTGAGCTATAGTGAGAGGTTAACTAGGCTGGGACTCTCTTCCTTAGAGCGCAGGAGGATGAAGGGGTGATCTTATTGAGGTGTATAAAAATCATGAGAGGAATAGATCGGGTAGACGCACAGATTCTCTTGCCCAGAGTAGGGGAATCGAGGACCAGAGGACATAGGTTTAAAGTGAAGGGGAAAAGATTTAAAGGGTAACTTTCTCACACAAAAGGTGGTGGGTGTATGGAACGAGCTGCCGGAGGAGGTAGTTGAGGCTGGGACTATCACAACATTTAAGAACCATTTTGACAGGTACATGGATAGGACAGGTTGGGAGGTATATGGGTTAAATGTAGGCAGATGGGACTGGTGTAGCTGGGACATGTTGGTCAGTGTGAGCAAGTTGGGTTGAGGGGCCTGTTTCCACACTGTATCACTCGATGACTCTCTGCCCTCAAGCATTTGATTATTCCACCCTGGTGAAACGAATCTCCTGTGATTAACCGTTCAGGATAAATTCAAAGAAGTCGTTTACCTTGCTTCTGCCTTCTGACAGTTTTCCTTTGGGAACAAATTTATTTTTAGTTTATGTTTATGTTGCAAGATTCAAAACTGAATTCATTCACTGTGGGTAAAACCTCTTAGTAACATAACTCACCATTTTTTGTGAAGTCAGTTTCGACCTTAATAGAATTCCTGTTGTTAGTGGGCGCGTCCCATTCTAAACCACAGTCAGCAGCTATCTGCAACAACAGAAATATCTTGAAGGGCCTCTCCCACGAGCATGTGACTGTATGCGGCAAGCGCGACCTAATGTGGTCGCTTGAGCCGTACGGCCTCGCGGGGCCGGTCCCACTTCGATCGCCGGAGCCGTATGGAGTTGTGCGGAGCTGATCCCAACATCGCGCAGGGGCTCCGAAAAACTGACACTGTTAAAAAATTCCGCGTGGCAACGGCCTGCCGGCCCGCAGCCGCATTGAGGCCGTACACACTTCCTCGACGCCGTACGCACCGTCTCGACGGGCACACGCAGCGTCTTGATGCCGTACGCCACGCGCGAACTTCCCGCGGACATCGCTCGAACTTCACGTCAACCCGTACGGGATCACTCGACCTCCGCGTGGCCCCCGCTTCCGGTTTGGTCGCGTTTGCCGCATGCAGTCGCATACTCGTGGGACAGGCCCTTTAGTTTAGATTAAGTTCAAGTTCAAGTGAGTTTATTGTCATGTGTCCCTGTATAGGACAATGAAATTCTTGCTTTGCTTCAGCACACAGAACATAGTAGGCATTTACTACAAAACAGATAAGTGTGTCCATATACCATGATATAAATATATACACACATGAATAAATAAACTGATAAAGTGTGGGAAACCTTTAAATCTCTTCCCTGTACGGGGGACCCAACTTTTCCCCTGTCGGGTCTCCGTTGTCGTTGGTGCCTAGCACCGTGGAGCGGCCTCCAACCGGAACGACCTGGGGGCTCCAGTCGCGAAGCCTGCAGACTCACCATCGTGGGGCTGGCCGGCTTCGGAGTGTGGAGAGCTGTGGTGGCGCGCGGCTGCGACCCGACTCCGGAGCTTCGGAGGCTCCAGCTGCAGGCCTGGTGGACGGTGAAATCGGGAGCTCGCGGGTCCCTGGTGGGAGACCACTTTTCGGAGCTCCCGCAACGGCAACTTCTCCCGCCCGAATTGTGGGGTTGAAAATGACCCGGAGCGGGGCCTGACATCGCCCGGCGCGGCTTTAACGGCCGCGGGACTTACCATCACCCGCCGGGGGCTCCAACATCAAGACCCGGAGCAGGGCCTTACATTGCCCCGCGCGGCCTTAACAGCAACGGGACTTACCATCGCCCGCCGGGGGCTTTGACATCGGGAGAAGAATGGAGAGCAGGGGAGAGACAAGACTTTGCCTTCCAGCACAGTGAGGAGGAGATTCACTGTGATGGATGTCTGTGTGAACTGTGTTGGTTGTGTGTCTTGTTAATTGTTTCTTTTTGTTGTATGACTGCAGAAACCAAATTTTGTTTGAACTTCATTTGAGGTTCAAATGACAATAAACTAAATTGTAATTGTAATTGTAAAAAACCCAGTTTTGTTGCATGTTGACCAGTCAGCAGAAAGACTGTACATGCTTATCATCAAGCCCACATGGTACAGATACAGGAAACTTACCGAATAGTGAACGGCCTGGATAGAGTGGATGTGTAGAGGATGTTTCCACTAGTGGGAGAGTCTAGGGCTAGAGGCCTCAGAATTAAAGGACGTTCCTTTAGGAAGGAGATGAAGAGGATTTTATTTAGTCAGAGGGCGGTGAATCTGTGGAATTCTTTGCCACAGACGGCTGTGGAGGCCAAGTCAATGGATATTTTATGGCAGAGATGGATAGATTCTTGATTAGTGCGGGTGTCAGAGGTTATGGGGAGAAGGCAGGAGAATGGGGTTCGGAGGGAGAGATAGATCAGCCATGATTGAATGGTGAAGTAGACTTGATGGGCCGAATGGCCTAATTCTACTCCTATGAACGTATGAACTTTATAAAGGGAATAATGTTTAGTGCTAGATAAAGTCCAGTAATGTCTGATTAAAGATAATCCGAGATTCTCCAGTGAGGTTAGATGAGAGGTCAGGACCACTCTCTAGTTGGTGGTAGGATGGTTCAGTTGCCTGATAACAGCTGGGAAGAAACTGTCCCTGAATCTGGAGGTGTGCGTTTTCATTATCATTAGTTTTTAACTCCTGGGAATAAAACTGAGTGTGTAAATACTCAATAGGTCAGGCAGCAGCTGCAAAGGGCAAAACACATTTAATGTTTCATGACAATGACTTTTGATCAAAGTCTTAAGTCTTTCCCTCTCTCTACAGATGCTACATGACCCGTCAAGAATCAAGAGTAATAAAAAGGAACTGTAGATGCTAGTTTATACCAGAGATAGACAAAAAGTACACTTGTACTGTATCTGAGTTGCTTATTTAATATGTGTCTAAGTGCTTATGTATAGTGATATTAGAGTTCCCCGTGGATTGTCACCTTGTCGTGGTGGAGAAGCTTGTGTGGTCCTGAGATCCTGAGAGCGATGCCGTCTGGAGCTATGCTCCTGGTACGGCCACCCATGGCGGTAAGGTCGAGGGGGAGGACTCTGACAAAGAGCCAATCCGACCAAGACCTCAACGGTGGAACAGGCAGAGGACGATGGCTGACCTTAGTGGAGCGTCACAACGGCTGGGAAGGCGGATGAAGGCTGCAGCAGAAAAGGGTCTCCGGTCGTCTTGGACTCCATGCCACTGGATCCTGACCCAGATCTGTCAAGGACCGTGTGGTGGCTGTCTGTGCATCAGTCTCCCCACGTTAAACAAAGTCACGCACAGGCGTCCTCCAACCCTGGAGACACCCATGGTCAGCCACGACCGAAGGGGGCCTAGCATGACTTGTACT
This sequence comes from Amblyraja radiata, assembly GCF_010909765.2. NCBI lineage: Eukaryota > Metazoa > Chordata > Chondrichthyes > Rajiformes > Rajidae > Amblyraja > Amblyraja radiata. The sequence goes on along the minus strand of NC_045957.1, from coordinate 121,876,758 downwards.
GAACTGTGTACCAAAATGAATTTCACTGTACATCGGTACATGTGGCTAATAAACTAGCAGATCAAGTGCTGACGTAACTCAATGGGGCAGGCAGCATCTATGGTGAACAAGAGCAGCACGCTTGCACAGCGGTGGAGTTGCTGCCTCACAGCGCCAGCGACCCAGGTTCGATCCCGATTACGGGTGCTTACTGTACGGAGTTTGTACATTGACCCTGTGACCATGTGGGTTTTCTCCAGGTGCTCTGGTTTTCTCCCACGCTCCAAAGACGTACAGGTTTGTAGGTTAATTGACTTTGGTAAAAATTGTAAATTGTCGGGACTGTCATATGCTGAGAGAATGGAGCAG